>NW_026634127.1:0-88480 GCF_024868665.1 Triplophysa rosa
CTCATGACATAGTCATGCTTGGTTCTTGATTAGTACATGGCTTAACTCATCATTAATTCATATTAAAGTGATTATTAATTTAGGTATTAGTACATGATTATTCATGTACTGTTATTGTAAAGTGTACGTTAATCCTAAACAAAGCTTCGCTGTCTTGAACCGAGCTGGTAGCACTCAAATTTCACGCTATGGACATAAAACAAATCGTACCCGATTAACATGTCAGACGCTGTCACCTACAGGTCGACACCTACAAAACAAGTTGTAATACACCCGGTTACAATCCTCCTCTTTCAAACAAATTTACGAGCCTTGGTGCGGACACCTCTCACTGGAATGTTATAGACTGGGTGAAAACTCTGAAAAACAAGGTAATCTGCATGGCCTCTCTGCCTTTCCTCTCTCATATATTGAATACATTGTATAATTACTTCTTTACTTATTTAATAGATGCTTTATTTATTTATTTAATCACATGATTATTCATTTAAACCTGTTTGTTTATTCAAACAGTGTTTGTGTAGTTGTTGTCTTATTCATTATTATTTTTAAACGGTGTTTAAATAACCAATGATTGCGTATTAATAATGATCTCATCATCTCCTTTAAATTACATATTTTCATTCATGCTAAAGATATGTAGCAATACATCCTAAAACATGCCCTAATACATGCCCCGGAAAAATGGGATGTGAGGGCACGGTCAAAAGTTCAACGCGACGTGGGCGGTACCACACTAAGGGGCGGATACGGTCAAAGGTCAACGCAAAGTGGGCAGTCCCTCGCAACGTGGGTGGTCCAGAAGTAATTCAACCCCACTCCGCAAAGATCAAAGGTCACCATCAATCATTTTGACACTATGACCCGCATATATACTACTACCCAGTTTTGCCTACCTAAAATTACATTTGCCATTCAACGGGGCAGGATACATAGAAAAATGAGTCGTATTGGATCAGATTGCCTGTACTGTGACTAAACAAACAACCCAACGAAATGGCCAGAGGTGTCATTTCCCCACTTTTGTGTTTGAGTTTCCTATTTTGAACTTTGACCGCGGTGTCCGCGGTGCCCTATGCTGCGCGTGCACTTTGGTCGACAGAGCGACAAACCGCCCTTGTGCAGCGCATGCCATTGAAATGAATGGATTTCATAGCGAAGCGCAGCGCATTCCACGTCCTGTGTGAAAGCCGCTTTAGGAGGGTTGGTGTCCTGCAGAGTTTAGCTCCAACTTGGCTCAACACCTGTCTGCATGTTTCTACTATGCTTAGTGAGACCTTGATTAACTGGTTCAGGTGGGTTTGATTAGGTTTGAAGCTAAACTGTGAAGGACACCGGCCCTCCAGGACTGACTTTGGACACCCCTTGTCACGGTCCCACCTTCTTGTTTCTGAATTTCTAGTCGTGTGGCGGGATCGGGGCAGAGCCCTTAGGTTTTATGTGAGAAAACCATGAGTTGTTTGTTTTTACTTCTCGTGTTTTCTCTTGTCTTGTCATTGGCCCTGCCCCTCTCGTCTCTTGTATTGGTTTCCTCCCGTGTCTTATGTTCCTCACCTGCCCTGTGTAATTATCCCTTGTTTGTCTTGCCTATTTAATGCCTCATGTATCATTGTCCTGTGTTCAGTCATTGTGTATGGTGTGCGTTAAATGTGTTGATGTACGTTCAATGTGTTGATGTACCCTGGCTACCTGTCTCTCCCATGTTCCTGTTCCGGTTTGGATTGTCCCGTCTAGTCTTAGTAAGTGTTTGAGTTTAGTTTATGTCAAGTGTTGTTTTAGTTCAGTTTAGTGTCAGTTAGTCTTCTTGTTTATATTCCTGTCTTGTTTTTCCCCCATTGTGGGTTTTTGTTTTGTGTTTATAGTTGTGAAATAAAGTCTTTTGTTATCCCCGCACTCACGCCTGCCTGCAATTGGGTTCTCCTCACGAAATTCCTGACACCCCTACCGTATGGTCTGAATCACTGACGTCCATTCCCAGAATACTAAATGAGAGAACTACAGTGATGTTGACTACATAAGCGAAATCAGATGAATCAGATATTTATTGTGGACACAACCAGGATCAAAAGTTCTTCAATACACCCAACATCACCCCTTTCAAAAAGTAAAGCTAAAGATGCAGGTAGTTCATTTGGTAAGTCTTTGGCATCAAAAAGAGTGAAATGCCAAACTAAAGAGACAAAAAGACTTCAGTTAGTGCCATCACCAAGAATAAGAAAGCAAGTCATAAAACAAAAACAGTATTGCATTTATAGCTCTAAACCACCAAACCATATTTTAAAACAGTGAGACACTTTGAGTTTATCCTTCACTGTTGAGTTATTAATTCTTTACTACAGTTGTAATGAGGAATTGCCTTTTTTTATAGGTTCAACAAACCTCAAAATAACATGGGAGGATGCAGAGGTGAAAACACATGATGAAGTTCATACAGACATGCAAAGTGCCTGGTAAGCGAGACTGTAAGAGATGTTCTGTCACGGATTGGTAGAAGGAAGAACCCAAGTGCAGGCAAGGCGTGAAGGGGTTAACAAAATATTTATTTAAACAAGACAAAAACAGAAACTAAAACACCCACAATGGGGGAAAAACCGTAACTAGACAATAACCATAAAACAAAAACTTCCCACAGGGGGCAAAGAAAAACAAGCACAATAAACAGATAATATATAACAATCAAACACAGACGGGACAGAACGTGGCTTAAGACGTAGTAAAGGAACAGCACGAACTCACACACGAAAGCAAGCAGGACAGGGTGCGACGAACATGAACACAAAAAATGCAGTCACGCAAGTAACCACAAGTACAAAGAAACAGAGGGATTATAGGGCAAAACAAACGATGGGATAATCGACATGGGGCAGGTGTGGTAATATAACACAGGGAAGGATAAAGAATACAGAGACGGAGGGGCGGGAAGACAGACACGGAGAGAAAATGATATATTGTAAAAAGCAAAATCATGGTTTCTCTCACATAACCAAGAGGCTTTGCATGGCTCTGCTACAGCGACCAGAGAATAAACATGACTGAAGGAGAGGCCTGACAGAAGCCCCCCCCTTAATGAGCACCTCCAGGTGCTCACCAAGGGGTAGACGGACAGACAAGGAAGACTGAGACAAAGACCAGACAAAACATGGAGAACAGAATAAGGGGTAGACAAGACAAAATAACAAAGGGACTGGGTGGGACAACAAAAACAACAAACATGGGAGGGGGGGTGGGGCAAAACAAGAGTTCACAGGGACCAAAAGGGTGGGGGGAAAGTCCCAGTCCCCGGCTGCGCTCGAGGGCGCGGAGTCCTGGGGGACTTAGGGGAAGTCCTGGGGGGACAGTCTTGGCCTGGGAGTTTCCCAGGGGCGCTGGAAGGGCTTGACGCCGGCTGGAAGGCCGGCTGGACAGGGCTTGACGCCGGCTGGAAGGCCGGCTGGACAGGGCTTGACGCCGGCTGGAAGGCCGGCTGGACAGGGCTTGACGCCGGCTGGAAGGCCGGCTGGACAGGGCTTGACGCCGGCTGGAAGGCCGGCTGGACAGGGCTTGACGCCGGCTGGATGGGCCGGACTGACTGTACCGACTGGGACGCCGGCTGGACACCGGACTGGGACGCCAGGCTGGTCACCGGACTGGACGCCGGCTGGATCACCGGACTGGATACGCCGGCTGATCACCGGACTGGACACAGGGCTGGACACAAGACTGGACACAGAGGCTGGACACAAGACTAGCAAGACACAAACTGACGGACTGGACGCGGACGGACCGATGGACACAAGACTGGACGCCGGCTGGATCGCCGGCTGCACCGGACTGGACTCGACACTAGACACGACACTGGACACCGGACTGGGCATCGGCTGCACCGGACTGGACACCGGCTGCACCGGACTGGACGCCGGCTGCACTGGCTGGGTTGGAGTCCGCGCCCCCCTCCGCTGCCTCTTCTTCTTCAACCGAACCGCAGGGCCTGTGGTCGGCTGCGAGGCAGCTTTGGAGGGCGTGGCTAGCTCCGCACCGGAGGAGTCTGTAGACACTTCCTCCTTCCTCGCTTGCCACGGAGGGTGACTGGTGGAGACGAGACTGCAGGGGCTGAAGCGGAAGGTGTGGTGTTCCCCAGGGTGGCGACCGCCACTACACAATCCTCCGCAATAGGAGGTAGGCGGGAGCTGGAGGAGCCTGGGTGGTCGCTGGAGGAGAGGCCATTAAACATGTCTTTGAATGACCCCCTGACCATTCTCTCTCGGTCCTCCAGAGATGGAGGTTGACCGAGGCCCATTCAGAACCCAGCGGGCAGCAAGATGGACGGCACGGCGTCGTCCTCACGGTCCGCTCAAGCCCGCTTGCTGCTAGGTTTCCGCCAGGGGAACTACTGGGAATCGGGAGTTCGCCGGGGCATTCTCGGCGGTGGCTGAGAGGGCTGAGTTCAACGAGGCAGAGTTGAAGACGATCTTCAACTGCTGCCTCACTCAGCGCCTCACCCCGTCTGAGAAGAGGCTGCTGGGTCCCCTAGGGTTCGCGGCAATGGTCAGGTTCGTGGCCAACCGGGACGATCCGGGGGATGGGGTTCCACGTGGGACTTCCACCTTCGCGGTCGATCACGCCGGAGGGCCTTGACCTGACTGCCGCTGCCCGGGGGGACTCGGTACCCTCCGGCTTGAGCTCCACGGTCCCCGTTCACTCTGGTGGCGCCGGTAGCGAGCGGGAGGGAGGGGATCCGGGGATGACGTCGGCTGATTCCTCCACTGCGGAACTCCCTCCGGTCCCCACGGATTCGCCAAGGTCGGCTATGGATCCGGTGGTGCGCAGCGGAGGAGCATCCACGCCGGTGCAGCCGGCGGTGCTGCCGGCGTCCAGTCCGGTGGTGCTGCCGATGTCCTGTCCAGTGTCCAGTCCGGTGCAGCCGGCATCCAGTCCGGTGCAGCCGGCATCCAGTCTGGTGCAGCCGGCATCCAGTCCGGTGCAGCCGGCGTTCTGTCCGGTGCAGCCGGCGTCCTGTCCAGTGTCCAGTCCGGTGCAGCCGGCGTTCAGTCGTGTGTCCAGTCATGTGTCCAGTCCGGCGGTCCAGCCGGTCTTCCAGCCGGTCCCTAGTCCGGCAGCCAATCCGGCCCCGGGGAGACCCCCAGGGTCAAGGACTGTCCCCCCCAGGACTCCTCCTAAATCCCTTTGGACTACGCACCCTCAGGTGCAGCCGGGGACTGGGACTTCTCCCCACCCCCATTGACTGCCCCCTATGGGCTCTGGTTTGGCCCCTCCCCCCCTCCCATGTTTGTTGTTTTTATTGTCTCACCCTAGTCCCTTTGTAATTTTGTCTTGTCTGCCTCTTGTCCTTTTGACAATAATATGCGTTCTCTCCAGTGTCCTGTCATTGGCCCCGCCCCTCTCGTTTCCTGTATTGTCTCCCTCTTGTGTCTTATGTTCTACACCTGCCCTTGCTCGTTATCCCTCGTTTGTCTTCCCTATTTAAACCCTCATGTTTCTTTGTCCTGTGCTCGGTCATTGTGTTTGGTGTGTCTTGCTGCGTTCTGTGTTGATGTACCCTGGCTGTTTTTCCCAAGTTCGATTTCCTGTGTGGATTGTCCTGTCTATTCTCAGTAAGTGTTTGAGTTTAGTTTATGTCAAGTGTTGTTTTAGTTCAGTTTAGTCTCAGTTAGTCTACATCCTGTTATTATCCTGTTGTGTTATTATACCCCATCGTGGGTCTTTGTTTTGTGTTTATTTTCTGTTAAATAAAGTCTTTTGTTAACCCCTTCATCCCCGCTGCCTGCAATTGGGTTCTTACCTGCATTTCATGACACATTCAAGCAGAGCTGGAAGCCTTAAAGGAATGAACATTGACTGGTGTGAGCAATTATGTTTGGAACAGGATCACAATTTTAATAAAAGAGTGAATTTAAGAAACAGGCAAAAAAATGTTTTTCCTGTAAAAAAACGGAACATTAAACATGCTTGTGAACATGCTATCCCATTTAGTACACAACGTGGACTACAGTTTTAACAAAATGTTATACATTTGCTGTTTATACGTTTATTGTTGCAGTGTTGCTGTGTTTAACATGCAAATGCATGCAAAACTACCTGCATCTTTAGCTTTGCTTTTTGAAAGGGGTCAACTTTTGTTCATGGTTGTATCTACAATCACTATTATCTGATTCATCTGATTTTGCTTATGTAGTCAACATCACTGTAGTTTGTAAGGTCTGAATCACTGTAGTGATTGTAGTTTTTCATTAACCAGTTTAAAAACTGTTTACTTACAACAAGACTGTTGAGTGGGAGATTTGTTTTCATGATTTTGAGTCCCCAAAGTGATGTTTCATTGAAGTTTGTGTATCACTAGAGTCCCCAAAGTGACATTAAACTGGAGTTTGTGTATCACCAGAGTCCCCAAAGTGATGCTTTATTGGAGTGTGTGTATCACCAGACTCCCCAAAGTGAAGTTAAACTGGAGTGTGTGTATCACCAGAGTCCTCAAAGTGACATTAAACTGGAGTTTGTGTATAACCAGTGTCCTCAAAGTGACATTAAACTGGAGTTTGTGTATCACCAGAGTCCCCAAAGTGACATTAAACTGGAGTGTGTGTATCACCAGAGTCCCCAAAGAGATGTTAAACTGGAGTGTGTGTATAACCAGAGTCCTCAAAGTGAAGTTAAACTGGAGTGTGTGTATCACTAGAGTCCCCAAAGTGAGTAACGTGGTGTACACCACTTATAGACGCATAGTCATTTTTATTTGTGTAGTACTTTTTACAATCATGCATTACAGAAAATCATAACTTAAATGTTTTGGGATGGTGTGTTATTAGTCATTTCTATACTAAATGAACTACAGGGATGCCAGCAGTTGTCATGGCATGATTCGTGTCGTGGCAAGAAGTTTATCAGCCAATGTTGAAAGAATTCACGAAGACCAGAGAGCCAGGTTTCAAGAGGTTTCAATCTTTATTTGCTCGAGCAAGCAAAGTGAGACATACAGAGTGCATCTGTAGATGCCCAACAAATACACTTCTGACTCCATCTTTTATACACTGTTCTCAAGTCGTTATCACAGCTTAAACCAATCATATTTACCTGACATCATCTTCTCCCAATCAGGTTCTACATGACATCACTTATTTTTGTTAGTCCATCCTCTTTTGACATTCCACAGTTAAATATCAAGCTTCTTACATCAACTTTTAACTGTGGCAAAACCTTTTAAAGGATTAAAAAATACATGTACATACATCCATCTTTAAAATGTAGATGTATGTCATTTTGTCAGTTGCTAAGACACATACATCCATCTCTAAAATGCGAATGTATGTCATATTGACATTTACTACCTCTATACCATACATTTTAGACCAGATCTCGTGTGAAGAATGCATATTGTGTGTGTGCTCAAAACGTTTGCGTGCGATGCAGATGCCTCATGGTACTGCTTGATGTTCAACATAGCCTGTAACCTTTGACCCATGAGATCATGGTCTTTTTGCTATGAGACTCATAGTGCGTGAGACCTTTATCTAGTTTAAATGCATTGTTTCATATAAAAACTCAATCAATAAAAGAAAAACTTAATACTGTAATAGAAAAACCACCATATAATCCCCCCTTTGAGGCTGAAAATCCTCACACTCCAATCAGGTGTTATCCTTAACCATAGGGAGTCACATACTAACATAAAATGTAATAGCAAATAATAGACAAAAGTGCTCAAAATTTTTTAATTGCGTGTGCATTTTGTGAATGATATAAGTGAATGATATAACAATACTTAGGTTATTAGCAAGCAATATATGTAAACAAAAATCCTTCCACCATTCTGTAAATACTTCATACCATGAGTATTTCTGTTTTTAAACCCTCTAAACTTATTTTAATTCTTGACCCTTAGTCAATATTAGCATTTGTGTGATTATTATCCATGCTATGTTGTGATACAGCATAAACAATCATCTGGCTCGGAACAGCGGCTGCAGCTGTTCGTTGAAATGACTTCATTACACATGGCCAAATGCATAATGTCAATAAAAGAAATACAATAATGCAAACCGCAAGTAACATTACATTTTTCATATTGGAGAAAACACCCTTGATCCAATCCCAGTTAAAAGTGTCTGAGGTAATCTCAGATTTGGTTAAAGTCTCAACCATCAATGAAATGTTTTTCATTCCTTCATCGATGAGATGTCCATCTGCATCATTCTCTGGAATATAGGTCCTTATATATATAGGCCATCCTCCATCCTCCTCATCCTCGGCAGCTTCTCCACCGTCCACCAGCCTCGTTGGCAAGCGGGGGAGGCGAGCGTCTTGGGGATCCACCTCCGAGGAGTCCCAGCCGGAGCCAGCCGTTCCTTATACCTCCTTACATCACCCGACCATCCAGTCCGGTGCAGCCGGCGTTCAGTCCGGTACAGCCTGTGTCCAGTTCTGTGTCCAGTCCGGTGCAGCCGGCGTTCAGTCCGGTACAGCCTGTATCCAGTCCGGTGCAGCCGGCGTTCAGTCCGGTACAGCCTGTATCCAGTCCGGTGTAGCCGGCGTCCAGTCCGGTACAGCCTGTGTCCAGTCCCGTACAGCCTGTGTCCAGTCCCGTGTCTAGTCCTGTGTCCAGTCCGGTGCAGCCGGCATTCCGTCCGGTGGTCCAGCCGGCGTCAAGTCCTGTCCAGCCCGCCTTCCCGCCGGCATCAAGCCCTGTCCAGCCGGCCTTCCAGCCGGCGTCAAGCCCTGTCCAGCCGGCCTTCCAGCCGGGTCCCAGCCTTGTCCCGCCGACGCTCAAGTCGGCGGTCCCCCCCAGAACTTCCCGCACAGAATCCCCCAGGACTCCGCGCCCTCGAGCGCAGCCGGGGATTAAGACTGTTCCCCCATGAACTCTTTTGTTCCCCCACCCCCCCTCCCATGTTTGTTGTTTTTGTTGTCCCACCCCAGTCCTGTGGTTATTTTGTCTTGCCTGCCTGTGATTATGTTTTCATTGTTTTGTTGGTTCTTGTCTTTGGTCCAGTCTGTCAGGTCTTGTTAGTCAACCCCTTGGTGAACACCTGGAGGTGTTCATTAAGGGGGGGGGGCTCTGTCACGGTCCCACCTTCTTGTTTATGAATCTCTAGTCGTGTGGCGGGATCGGGGCAGAGCCCTTAGGTTTTATGTGAGAAAACCATGAGTTGTTTGTTTTTACTTCTCATGTGTTTTCTCGTGTCTTGTCTTTGGCCCCGCCCCTCTCGTCTCATGTATTGCTTTCCTCCCGTGTCTCATGTTCCTCACCTGCCCTGTGTAATTATCCCACGTTTGTCTTGCCTATTTAATGCCCTCTTTGTACTGTGGATTGTACTGTGTTCGTTCGATGTGTGCTTTGTGCCTAGTTCGTGCTGTTCTTACCTAGTCTCGTGTCTTGCTCCTGTTCCTGTTCCCCGTCTAGTGTTTGTATTTGTTATTATATTATTCTTATTATTGTTGACCTTGTTTTGTCTTGCCCCCTCGTGGGAAGTTTTTGTTTTATGGTATTAGTCTCAGTTTAGTTTTTCCCCATTGTGGGTGTTTTAGTTTCTGTTTTTGTTCTTTGTTTTAAATAAAGTGTTTTTGTTAACCCCTTCACGCCTGCCTGCAATTGGGTTCTCTTTCACGCCAGTCCTTGACATAGAGT
The DNA here is from genome assembly GCF_024868665.1 of Triplophysa rosa. Classification (NCBI taxonomy): domain Eukaryota; kingdom Metazoa; phylum Chordata; class Actinopteri; order Cypriniformes; family Nemacheilidae; genus Triplophysa; species Triplophysa rosa. The sequence goes on from NW_026634127.1 coordinate 9,620, forward strand.
GTCTGTACCCTTGAGCAAATTTTTTGTATGTGTATTGTTTACCTTCGTAATTAAACGCAAACAGGTTTCTACTCTCCTCCGCTAGTGGAATGCTAAAAAATGCTGAACAAAGAAGTATTTTTCATCTGTTGATATATTGGTAAGCAGGGTATGTGGATTTGGAACCTCTGCTGGGTAATCTTCGCACATTCGTAAATGGCATCTATAGATCGGATGGTTACCAATCGCGCGATTTTTGTCGTTGATCTTGCTTAGCCAGCTAGAGAGAGAGAATGTGGGTAGGATTTGTTTTACAGTAACTGGAATTCAACCAGATCACGTACTGCGCGAACCAGGTTCTTCAATCGTCTCTACTTATGCCTTGCACGGCCTCCAGTCGTAAAGGGAGTACTTAGACTCTATCTTGGCAACTTAGCACTCTGTTTTAGTCTTGAATTAGAACAGGGCTGGTTGACAAAATGCTACCCATCATCGGGTGCTGGTTGTGCAGCCCATGAAGTTGTTCAGGAACTAGTTCTTCCACTCATTTAGGAGCTCGGCGTTAGTGGACACTTTGTTTCTCTGGGAGCGTTCTCAGATTTTGTCTAGCAATCACTTCCAGCTTCCTCATCGGGATGTCCCTCTAATAGGAATGTGGTGCACACAGATATTTCATGTAGATGTTCTGACTGCGTGACATCAGAATGATGCAGTGGGATTATCTGTAGTTTTCCTCAGTGTAAGTGTGATGTCTTTGTGCTTGTTTTGATCATCAGGACCGAGAGTGCTTGTTGAACTTCGATCTCCTTCCTCACGTAAGAGTGTGTAAAGTGGGGAACCGAGTTTTGAACAGCAAAACATGTTCGTTGGTGAATTCACATATCAATCAATCTGTAATGCTGCGCTCCTTGTGGCTCCTATGACTATATGGAGAAGGTCATTGAACTCTTATGTCCCGTTGTCTCATTTAGCCATTATGTTTCCAAGTGCTGTTCTTCATGTTCAGGGTAGGATCTCATGGTGCAAGAATTCTGAACATGGTGTCATGGTTCGGATCGAATGCAATTCTTATAAATTTTCGCCCCAGTTTCCAATGTGGTTTCGTCTATCGTCGTTCCTCTATTTTGCCTGAAATCGTGCAGAAGACCATTGCCGTTGGTGTCTGCTGTATATGAGGCATTTGCTTACTCTCCAGTTTTCAATGGTAATGCCGTGTGGGGAGCAGTATTTGCAAATCCAATTTACACAATGCATCCCTTCCTAATAAATTTGCAGGCGTATGTTCTGATACTAAAATGGGTATGGTTACTTCTTTATTTTTAGCTTTCAGACTAACTGGAGCTGTTACTGGAATCAGCTCCGTTTTTCCCGAAAATCTTACTGTCTTTGTAAATTTGCCAGACATAGGGATGTGAGAGGCATAATTTGGACTTATACAAGTATAAGTTGCTCCAGTGTCTGACCATCATTGGTGTCATTTTGCCTTCAACCTGCAGCATAGGTTCTTGATCAGCGCTCCTTGTTAGCATCGGATGCTGACCCCTCCCCGTAGGATTTTCTGGGCATCCCTAGTATTCTGTATCTGAGCCATGCCATGGGTTGACTGGCCCTTGGTGCTGTGGCTCTTGGTTATGCCACTCAGGATTCTGCAATCTCTGCCATTGTTGAGGCTGGTGAGGTTGCTGTTGTTGAGGCTGCTGGAGTTGTTGTTGTTGCCTGGTTCTGCCTTGTTGCCTTTGCCATTGTGGGCCTTGTTGGCCTTGGTTAATTGGCCATGGATTGCTGGAGCAGTTTCTTCTCATGTGTCCATTCTGTCCGCATCCCCAGCAATTTATTGATTGAGGGTTTGGTCTTCCTTTTCCTTTTTGTTGAAATCTCTGTCCTTCTCACTGCTGTTCTGGTTTCACATAAACGACAACAGGTGCAGGTGGTTATTGCTGAACACCTCCTGGTACAGGCTGGGCGGGAGCCACCATTGCAGCTTGTGGTATCACTTGAGGATTTGTGTTTACAGGCGCCATTACAGCTGTCTGTTCCCCTTCTTGGTCTTTTACCACGGCCTGTGTCTTTTTCGTGGTCTTTGCTAGCTCTTCTAGCTGTAGCTGTATCAACTTCCTCTGCAACTCCCTCTCTTGAGTTCTCAACTTCATCTCACTCCTTCTGTGTTGTTCGATGCTGTGTACAACGTATTCACAGAATTCTCAATGTGGTTTTGAATGCAATCCAACTACATCTTCGAGCTTAGATTTCACTGTTGGTGGCAAGGCGTCGACAATAGCATCTCTGAAAAGTGCTGCCATCACAGGATCCTCTTCAGGATTTTTCTCCAGTTCTTGTTTCCATCTTTTTAATTGTCTCTGTATATAGGTGGCTGGATTTTCTGTCTCTCCCATCTGATCTCCCTTTAGTGCCTTTGGGTCTATGCGGGTTGGGTATTCTTTCCTAAGTTCACGCCACATATCCTGTCTGTGTTTGTCAAAGAGTTCTGCATCCAACTCTGGAGAATCAATTGCACGAGTCAGCCTTAAGGCTCTAAAAAGTTCTTTCAGCTTAGATGCACCCACACATTTGGCTAATAATGCTTTGATGTCTCCCAAGGCCAGTAGTTTTCCTGTTGTCTCTTCTTCTACAACATGAACCCATACTCCAGCTCCTTCATTCAGATTGGGCAGATGAGCTATTAATCCATCCAGGTCCAGTGTGGCCCACGGCACATAATGTGGCTGCTGGTTTTTTATCAAGTTGGGCATTGTGAAACTTGAAGGTCACTGTTCAAAACATCACTGAATGGGTTGGATGGATGAAAGGTTGTTGATGTTGACCTTCTCAGTCTCCCTCCTTCTCTGTGCCAGGCTGGCTGTGTCTGCTTTTCGTCAAGATCTTCTAAACAAAGGTTCCCAGACACTCGCTTGTATACTTTCTGTGGACTGCTTGAAAATATTCTTGCTTCCTCTTGCTTCTCTGTCATCAGATGCCTCCCTCTGCTGTCGGCATACGGTATTTCTTCTTCATTGACATCAGGTATGTCTCTGCTGGTGAATTGATATGGTATTTCACTCATCAATGAATGTCTCCCCCTGCTGGTGGTGTCTGGTATTTCTCTGTTGTTGGGTTGGTATGGTGTTTCATTTATCAATGAATGTCTCCCTCTGCTGGTGACATCCGGTGTTGCTCTGCCATCATGATGTGATGCTAGTTCTCTGTTCAGAAAAGGTCTCCCTCTCCTGGCAGCTTCTGGTATTTCTTCTCTTCCGTGCTCCCATGACGTTTCATCAATGTAACTTGAGATATGTTCATTCTGGCAGGGCTGCTTCATCTTCTTCCTTGGACCCCACCTCTGACCTGACATCTGGTATTCTGCTGTATCTCAGGTTTCCTCTTCCCAGTGATGTGGATGTTTTTTCCGGTTCTTGAGCTGCTTGTTCATATCTATGTCTTCGGGCAGCTTCCAGTTCTGCAGATACCCCAGCATAAATTGATTTATAGATGGGTGTAGCATTCCACTCCACTTTCCTTCTTTGATGATAGTCTGGCGCGATGCAAGAGTGCTCCTTCCTTTCCTCAGTGTGTGCGCCTCTTAGAAAGTCTCCTGGTTTCTCTGCCTCTCTCTCTCTCTGATGTCCATTTCTCCTGTGAACTTAAATTCTCCCTTAACCAAAGGCATTTGATTATTTACTTGATCGCTTTCTTCAATCAGCGGCATCTGATTTTTAGATGACTCATAGGGGGGTGGATTCATTACACTTTTCCATTTTTCACGTGCTTTCTCATCGTTTTCTGTAAGAATCTCCCTGGTTCGTTTTACATTCTTCAAATACATTCAGAAAATGTATTCCTTCCTTCTTAAACAAATTCAGTATGTCCTGTTCTTTTTTCCGCTTTAACTCCTGTTTCTTGCTGTTGTCTTTTGGCTTATGATTTTTAATCAACCCTTCCATCTCCTCACAGACTGTCATATCAAACGTTCCGCTCTCCGGCCACAATGTCCTAAGGCTTCTGGTCCAGATAGACCATTTCTTCGACACATCCTGTATCATTTCCTTGCTTATTGGGTACCTTGCCCAAAGTATTTCTACGGGTGTGGAGGCCATCTCTATTTTATTATCCTTACCCAGTCTGCTAACTGAAGCACCCCCTCTGTTTTATGGCGACCTATGGCCTTAGGTTTTCTGGTGCTATCTGTATGATCAGCTTTTTTAGTGTGACGGCCTGAAACTGTAGAGGCTGTATCTCCCTCCGTTCATTCTTTGTAAACAATATCCTGCTTTCCCAATTTACGTGTCTTGTTTCTGCGTAGACCTGTATTTCGGGATGATTGATTGTTCTGTGTCCTCTTCCTTCACCTGGTTGATAGCGCTGTCTTATCCCTTGCAACAAATAGGGTGCAATTAGGTTGTGTATTGGAATTTTTATAGTCAACGAGACACGCTGTAACGCAGTGCCCAAATTTCCAAATCTATTGATTCTATGGAAGCAAACTCCTTCCAAATAGTTTCTCAATATCCTTACTTTGCAACACCTGCCTACGATTTCCCTCCAATTTATGTATGGCCAAATTTGCTCGATTTGTTCCAAGTTCTGAACTTCTACTAATTCGTCTAAGAGATAATTTTTCTTGTCTTCTGTCCGTGGCCTCACAATGCCTGCTGAATCCCTGTAAAATGATTCTCTCCAGAAATGATCACTAATTCCCTTTGTCTCAGTCAATATTCTCGCTACTCTCACTCTCTCAAAGTATGAGTGTAAACTTTCCCCATCCAACAACTCAGCTTCATCCATGCGTTTTTCAAAACATCAATATCATGAAACAGAAATTCACAAAACACAAGCAGCAATATTTTTCACTTTTTTACTTAACGCAACACAGTTTATTTTTTCACAGCAGCATTCTGGTCTCAACCATTCTTATCACACACTCTCAAGGCCCTTCTCCCGTCAAATAAATAACTTCTCTCAGGTTCACCCACACGCTGACGCCTCAAGCCCCCACCTTTTTTTTCTCACATACAAAATCTCACCAGCTGAGATTTTCCTCTCCCTTCCTTGCTTCTAGACCACTTTTGAGAACATCACAACACACAACAAAATTAAAATATATTACAACACTCAACAAAATTAAAATATATTACAACACACACATACTACGTGACCTGTTACCTAACAGGATATAAGCTGCTTCCAGCCTCTACACGGCCCTTTCCGTGGCACGTCCCTTTGACGTGACCTGTTCCTTGAACAGGATTTTCCTGTCCTCTTGACGCAACACGACCCACTTGTCGTGGCACACTTGCCAGCAGTGTGACCCGTTACCTAATGGGATTTATACCTCTTCGGTACATACGCTGCCCCCTGGCTGCGGCATGTTACTCATTCACTCTCAAACACTTTCACACAAAACATTCCTCAAAAACCTGGATCTCTACAAAATTCAGCAAACTGGTGCAACACTTAACATTAACTTTTGTTCAATTTAGGAGAGGCTTTACGAGGACCAACGACACTTTGGTTTTACCTGTAGTAGATCACATAGATTTTATACTATAAAGCAAATATGCTCACCTGTTCCGGTGTTTGGTCCCTTATCTATGTGATCCACTTCCAGGTCCAACCGTCACGATCGTCAGCCTCCTGCCCTCTAGCCTGGATCACGACGGGGTCACCAATATGTTGTGGCAAGAAGTTGATCAGCCAATGTTGAAAGAATTCACGAAGACCAGAGAGCCAGGTTTCAAGAGGTTTCAATTTGTATTTGCTCGAGCAAGCAAAGTGAGACATACAGAGTTCATCTGTAGATGCCTAACATCCATCTCCATCCACTCCATCTTTTATACACTGTTTTCAAGTCGTTATCACAGTTTAAACCAATCATATTTACCTGACATCATCTTCTCCCAATCAGGTTCTACATGACATCACTTATTTTTGTTAGTCCATCCTCTTTTGACATTCCACAGTTAAATATCAAGCTTCTTACATCAACTTTTAACTGTGGCAAAACCTTTTAAAGGATTAAAAAATATATGTACATAGATCCATCTTTAAAATGTAGATGTATGTCATTTTGTCAGTTGCTCCTGTATGAAAGACACATACATCCATCTCTAAAATGCAAATGTATGTCATATTGGCATTTACTACCTCTATACCATACATTTTAGACCAGATCTCGTGTGAAGAATGCATATTGTGTGTGTGCTCAAAATGTTTGCGTGCAATGCAGATGCCTCATGGTACTGCTTGATGTTCAACATAGCCTGTAACCTTTGACCCATGAGATCATGGTCTTTTTGCTATGAGACTCATAGTGAGTGAGACCTTTATCTAGTTTAAATGCATTGTTTCATATAAAAACTCAATCAATAAAAGAAAAACTTAATACTGTAATAGAAAAACCACCATATAATCCCCCCTTTGAGGCTGAAAATCCTCACACTCCAATCAGGTGTTATCCTTAACCATAGGGAGTCACATACTAACATAAAATGTAATAGCAAATAATAGACAAAAGTGCTCAAAATTTTTTAATTGCGTGTGCATTTTGTGAATGATATAAGTGAATGATATAACAATACTTAGGTTATTAGCAAGCAATATATGTAAACAAAAATCCTTCCACCATTCTGTAAATACTTCATACCATGAGTATTTCTGTTTTTAAACCCTCTAAACTTATTTTAATTCTTGACCCTTAGTCAATATTAGCATTTGTGTGATTATTATCCATGCTATGTTGTGATACAGCATAAACAATCATCTGGCTCGGAACAGCGGCTGCAGCTGTTCGTTGAAATGACTTCATTACACATGGCCAAATGCATAATGTCAATAAAAGAAATACAATAATGCAAACCGCAAGTAACATTACATTTTTCATATTGGAGAAAACACCCTTGATCCAATCCCAGTTAAAAGTGTCTGAGGTAATCTCAGATTTGGTTAAAGTCTCAACCATCAATGAAATGTTTTTCATTCCTTCATCGATGAGATGTCCATCTGCATCATTCTCTGGAATATAGGTCCTTATATATATAGGCCATCCTCCATCCTCCTCATCCTCGGCAGCTTCTCCACCGTCCACCAGCCTCGTTGGCAAGAGGGGGAGGCGAGCGTCTTGGGGATCCACCTCCGAGGAGTCCCAGCCGGAGCCAGCCGTACCTTATACCTCCTTACATCACCCGACCATCCAGTCCGGTGCAGCCGGCGTTCAGTCCGGTACAGCCTGTGTCCAGTTCTGTGTCCAGTCCGGTGCAGCCTGTATCCAGTCCGGTGCAGCCGGCGTTCAGTCCGGTACAGCCTGTATCCAGTCCGGTGTAGCCGGCGTCCAGTCCGGTACAGCCTGTGTCCAGTCCCGTACAGCCTGTGTCCAGTCCCGTGTCTAGTCCTGTGTCCAGTCCGGTGCAGCCGGCATTCCGTCCGGTGGTCCAGCCGGCGTCAAGTCCTGTCCAGCCCGCCTTCCCGCCGGCATCAAGCCCTGTCCAGCCGGCCTTCCAGCCGGCGTCAAGCCCTGTCCAGCCGGCCTTCCAGCCGGGTCCCAGCCTTGTCCCGCCGACGCTCAAGTCGGCGGTCCCCCCCAGAACTTCCCGCACAGAATCCCCCAGGACTCCGCGCCCTCGAGCGCAGCCGGGGATTAAGACTGTTCCCCCATGAACTCTTTTGTTCCCCCACCCCCCCTCCCATGTTTGTTGTTTTTGTTGTCCCACCCCAGTCCTGTGGTTATTTTGTCTTGCCTGCCTGTGATTATGTTTTCATTGTTTTGTTGGTTCTTGTCTTTGGTCCAGTCTGTCAGGTCTTGTTAGTCAACCCCTTGGTGAACACCTGGAGGTGTTCATTAAGGGGGGGGGGCTCTGTCACGGTCCCACCTTCTTGTTTATGAATCTCTAGTCGTGTGGCGGGATCGGGGCAGAGCCCTTAGGTTTTATGTGAGAAAACCATGAGTTGTTTGTTTTTACTTCTCATGTGTTTTCTCGTGTCTTGTCTTTGGCCCCGCCCCTCTCGTCTCATGTATTGCTTTCCTCCCGTGTCTCATGTTCCTCACCTGCCCTGTGTAATTATCCCACGTTTGTCTTGCCTATTTAATGCCCTCTTTGTACTGTGGATTGTACTGTGTTCGTTCGATGTGTGCTTTGTGCCTAGTTCGTGCTGTTCTTACCTAGTCTCGTGTCATGCTCCTGTTCCTGTTCCCCGTCTAGTGTTTGTATTTGTTATTATATTATTCTTATTATTGTTGACCTTGTTTTGTCTTGCCCCCTCGTGGGAAGTTTTTGTTTTATGGTATTAGTCTCAGTTTAGTTTTTCCCCATTGTGGGTGTTTTAGTTTCTGTTTTTGTTCTTTGTTTTAAATAAAGTGTTTTTGTTAACCCCTTCACGCCTGCCTGCAATTGGGTTCTCTTTCACGCCAGTCCTTGACATAGAGTGTCTGTACCCTTGAGCAAATTTTTTGTATGTGTATTGTTTACCTTCGTAATTAAACGCAAACAGGTTTCTACTCTCCTCCGCTAGTGGAATGCTAAAAAATGCTGAACAAAGAAGTATTTTTCATCTGTTGATATATTGGTAAGCAGGGTATGTGGATTTGGAACCTCTGCTGGGTAATCTTCCACTATCTCGTTAATGGCTCTTAGATCATGTACCAATCGCCATTTTGTCTTATCTGCTTTAGCCACAGGAAGAATTGGAGTGTTACAGTAACTGGAAGTTTCAACCAACACGTCTGCTGCAACCAGTTCTTCAATCGTCTCTCTTATGCCTTCTACGGCCTCCAGTCGTAAAGGATACTGATACTTTCTTGGCAACTTAGCACCTGGTTTTGTCTTGATTATAACAGGGCTGGTTGACAAAATGCTACCCACATCGGTGCTGTGTGCAGCCCATAAGTTTTCAGGAACTAGTTCTTCCATCTCTTTTAGGAGCTCGGCGTTTGGACACTTTGTTTCTCTGGGTGCTTCCAGATTTTTTTTTAGCAATCACTTCCACTTCCCTCGGGATTCCCTCTAGGAATGTGGTGCACACAATTTTCATGTAATGTTTGTCTGCTGACATAAATATCAGTGGATTATCTGTGTTTTCCCATGTGATGTCTTTTGCTTTTTTCATCATCGGACCGAGATCTTTTGACTCATCTTCCTTCCTCACGTAGAGTGTGACATGGGGAACCGAGTTTTGAACACAAAACCATTTCTTGGTGAATTCACATTCATCAATCTGTAATGCTGCTCCTTGTGGCCCTATGACTATATGTTGAGAGGTCATTGAGACCTTATGTCCCTTTGTCTCTTTTAGCCATTTGTTTTCCAAGTCTGTTCTTCTTTCAGGGTCATATCTCATTGTGCAATGAAATTCTGAACATGGTGTCCATGGTTCATCAATTTGCTCTCTTATAAATTTTCCCCATTTTCCAATTGTTTTCTCTACGTCTTCCTCTATTTTTCCAATCCAGAAGACATTGGCCTGTGGTGTCTGCATGAGCATTTGCTTTACTCTGCAGTTTTCAATGTAAATGCCGTCTGGGGAGCAAAGTATTTGCAAATCCAATTTACACAATGCATCCCTTCCTAATAAATTTGCAGGCGTATGTTCTGATACTAAAATGGGTATGGTTACTTCTTTATTTTTAGCTTTCAGACTAACTGGAGCTGTTACTGGAATCAGCTCCGTTTTTCCCGAAAATCTTACTGTCTTTGTAAATTTGCCAGACATAGGGATGTGAGAGGCATAATTTGGACTTATACAAGTATAAGTTGCTCCAGTGTCTGACCATCATTGGTGTCATTTTGCCTTCAACCTGCAGCATAGGTTCTTGATCAGCGCTCCTTGTTAGCATCGGATGCTGACCCCTCCCCGTAGGATTTTCTGGGCATCCCTAGTATTCTGTATCTGAGCCATGCCATGGGTTGACTGGCCCTTGGTGCTGTGGCTCTTGGTTATGCCACTCAGGATTCTGCAATCTCTGCCATTGTTGAGGCTGGTGAGGTTGCTGTTGTTGAGGCTGCTGGAGTTGTTGTTGTTGCCTGGTTCTGCCTTGTTGCCTTTGCCATTGTGGGCCTTGTTGGCCTTGGTTAATTGGCCATGGATTGCTGGAGCAGTTTCTTCTCATGTGTCCATTCTGTCCGCATCCCCAGCAATTTATTGATTGAGGGTTTGGTCTTCCTTTTCCTTTTTGTTGAAATCTCTGTCCTTCTCACTGCTGTTCTGGTTTCACATAAACGACAACAGGTGCAGGTGGTTATTGCTGAACACCTCCTGGTACAGGCTGGGCGGGAGCCACCATTGCAGCTTGTGGTATCACTTGAGGATTTGTGTTTACAGGCGCCATTACAGCTGTCTGTTCCCCTTCTTGGTCTTTTACCACGGCCTGTGTCTTTTTCGTGGTCTTTGCTAGCTCTTCTAGCTGTAGCTGTATCAACTTCCTCTGCAACTCCCTCTCTTGAGTTCTCAACTTCATCTCACTCCTTCTGTGTTGTTCGATGCTGTGTACAACGTATTCACAGAATTCTCAATGTGGTTTTGAATGCAATCCAACTACATCTTCGAGCTTAGATTTCACTGTTGGTGGCAAGGCGTCGACAATAGCATCTCTGAAAAGTGCTGCCATCACAGGATCCTCTTCAGGATTTTTCTCCAGTTCTTGTTTCCATCTTTTTAATTGTCTCTGTATATAGGTGGCTGGATTTTCTGTCTCTCCCATCTGATCTCCCTTTAGTGCCTTTGGGTCTATGCGGGTTGGGTATTCTTTCCTAAGTTCACGCCACATATCCTGTCTGTGTTTGTCAAAGAGTTCTGCATCCAACTCTGGAGAATCAATTGCACGAGTCAGCCTTAAGGCTCTAAAAAGTTCATTCAGCTTAGATGCACCCACACATTTGGCTAATAATGCTTTGATGTCTCCCAAGGCCAGTAGTTTTCCTGTTGTCTCTTCTTCTACAACATGAACCCATACTCCAGCTCCTTCATTCAGATTGGGCAGATGAGCTATTAATCCATCCAGGTCCAGTGTGGCCCACGGCACATAATGTGGCTGCTGGTTTTTTATCAAGTTGGGCATTGTGAAACTTGAAGGTCACTGTTCAAAACATCACTGAATGGGTTGGATGGATGAAAGGTTGTTGATGTTGACCTTCTCAGTCTCCCTCCTTCTCTGTGCCAGGCTGGCTGTGTCTGCTTTTCGTCAAGATCTTCTAAACAAAGGTTCCCAGACACTCGCTTGTATACTTTCTGTGGACTGCTTGAAAATATTCTTGCTTCCTCTTGCTTCTCTGTCATCAGATGCCTCCCTCTGCTGTCGGCATACGGTATTTCTTCTTCATTGACATCAGGTATGTCTCTGCTGGTGAATTGATATGGTATTTCACTCATCAATGAATGTCTCCCCCTGCTGGTGGTGTCTGGTATTTCTCTGTTGTTGGGTTGGTATGGTGTTTCATTTATCAATGAATGTCTCCCTCTGCTGGTGACATCCGGTGTTGCTCTGCCATCATGATGTGATGCTAGTTCTCTGTTCAGAAAAGGTCTCCCTCTCCTGGCAGCTTCTGGTATTTCTTCTCTTCCGTGCTCCCATGACGTTTCATCAATGTAACTTGAGATATGTTCATTCTGGCAGGGCTGCTTCATCTTCTTCCATGGACCCCACCTCTGACCTGACATCTGGTATTCTGCTGTATCTCAGGTTTCCTCTTCCCAGTGATGTGGATGTTTTTTCCGGATCTTGAGCTGCTTGTTCATATCTATGTCTTCGGGCAGCTTCCAGTTCTGCAGATACCCCAGCATAAATTGATTTATAGATGGGTGTAGCATTCCACTCCACTTTCCTTCTTTGATGATAGTCTGGCGCGATGCAAGAGTGCTCCTTCCTTTCCTCAGTGTGTGCGCCTCTTAGAAAGTCTCCTGGTTTCTCTGCCTCTCTCACTCTGATGTCCATTTCTCCTGTGAACTTAAATTCTCCCTTAACCAAAGGCATTTGATTATTTACTTGATCGCTTTCTTCAATCAGCGGCATCTGATTTTTAGATGACTCATAGGGGGGTGGATTCATTACACTTTTCCATTTTTCACGTGCTTTCTCATCGTTTTCTGTAAGAATCTCCCTGGTTCGTTTTACATTCTTCAAATACATTCAGAAAATGTATTCCTTCCTTCTTAAACAAATTCAGTATGTCCTGTTCTTTTTTCCGCTTTAACTCCTGTTTCTTGCTGTTGTCTTTTGGCTTATGATTTTTAATCAACCCTTCCATCTCCTCACAGACTGTCATATCAAACGTTCCGCTCTCCGGCCACAATGTCCTAAGGCTTCTGGTCCAGATAGACCATTTCTTCGACACATCCTGTATCATTTCCTTGCTTATTGGGTACCTTGCCCAAAGTATTTCTACGGGTGTGGAGGCCATCTCTATTTTATTATCCTTACCCAGTCTGCTAACTGAAGCACCCCCTCTGTTTTATGGCGACCTATGGCCTTAGGTTTTCTGGTGCTATCTGTAAGATCAGCTTTTTTAGTGTGACGGCCTGAAACTGTAGAGGCTATATCTCCCTCCGTTCATTCTTTGTAAACAATATCCTGCTTTCCCAATTTACGTGTCTTGTTTCTGCGTAGACCTGTATTTCGGGATGATTGATTGTTCTGTGTCCTCTTCCTTCACCTGGTTGATAGCGCTGTCTTATCCCTTGCAACAAATAGGGTGCAATTAGGTTGTGTATTGGAATTTTTATAGTCAACGAGACACGCTGTAACGCAGTGCCCAAATTTCCAAATCTATTGATTCTATGGAAGCAAACTCCTTCCAAATAGTTTCTCAATATCCTTACTTTGCAACACCTGCCTACGATTTCCCTCCAATTTATGTATGGCCAAATTTGCTCGATTTGTTCCAAGTTCTGAACTTCTACTAATTCGTCTAAGAGATAATTTTTCTTGTCTTCTGTCAGTGGCCTCACAATGCCTGCTGAATCCCTGTAAAATGATTCTCTCCAGAAATGATCACTAATTCCCTTTGTCTCAGTCAATATTCTCGCTACTCTCACTCTCTCAAAGTATGAGTGTAAACTTTCCCCATCCAACAACTCAGCTTCATCCATGCGTTTTTCAAAACATCAATATCATGAAACAGAAATTCACAAAACACAAGCAGCAATATTTTTCACTTTTTTACTTAACGCAACACAGTTTATTTTCATTCAGACACACTCTCAAGGCCCTTCTCCCGTCAAATAAATAACTTCTCTCAGGTTCACCCACACGCTGACGCCTCAAGCCCCCACCTTTTTTTTCTCACATACAAAATCTCACCAGCTGAGATTTTCCTCTCCCTTCCTTGCTTCTAGACCACTTTTGAGAACATCACAACACACAACAAAATTAAAATATATTACAACACTCAACAAAATTAAAATATATTACAACACACACATACTACGTGACCTGTTACCTAACAGGATATAAGCTGCTTCCAGCCTCTACACGGCCCTTTCCGTGGCACGTCCCTTTGACGTGACCTGTTCCTTGAACAGGATTTTCCTGTCCTCTTGACGCAACACGACCCACTTGTCGTGGCACACTTGCCAGCAGTGTGACCCGTTACCTAATGGGATTTATACCTCTTCGGTACATACGCTGCCCCCTGGCTGCGGCAAGTTACTCATTCACTCTCAAACACTTTCACACAAAACATTCCTCAAAAACCTGGATCTCTACAAAATTCAGCAAACTGGTGCAACACTTAACATTAACTTTTGTTCAATTTAGGAGAGGCTTTACGAGGACCAACGACACTTTGGTTTTACCTGTAGTAGATCACATAGATTTTATACTATAAAGCAAATATGCTCACCTGTTCCGGTGTTTGGTCCCTTATCTATGTGATCCACTTCCAGGTCCAACCGTCACGATCGTCAGCCTCCTGCCCTCTAGCCTGGATCACGACGGGGTCACCAATATGTTGTGGCAAGAAGTTGATCAGCCAATGTTGAAAGAATTCACGAAGACCAGAGAGCCAGGTTTCAAGAGGTTTCAATTTGTATTTGCTCGAGCAAGCAAAGTGAGACATACAGAGTTCATCTGTAGATGCCTAACATCCATCTCCATCCACTCCATCTTTTATACACTGTTTTCAAGTCGTTATCACAGTTTAAACCAATCATATTTACCTGACATCATCTTCTCCCAATCAGGTTCTACATGACATCACTTATTTTTGTTAGTCCATCCTCTTTTGACATTCCACAGTTAAATATCAAGCTTCTTACATCAACTTTTAACTGTGGCAAAACCTTTTAAAGGATTAAAAAATACATGTACATACATCCATCTTTAAAATGTAGATGTATGTCATTTTGTCAGTTGCTCCTGTATGAAAGACACATACATCCATCTCTAAAATGCGAATGTATGTCATATTGACATTTACTACCTCTATACCATACATTTTAGACCAGATCTCGTGTGAAGAATGCATATTGTGTGTGTGCTCAAAACGTTTGCGTGCGATGCAGATGCCTCATGGTACTGCTTGATGTTCAACATAGCCTGTAACCTTTGACCCATGAGATCATGGTCTTTTTGCTATGAGACTCATAGTGTGTGAGACCTTTATCTAGTTTAAATGCATTGTTTCATATAAAAACTCAATCAATAGTAGAAAAACTCAATACTGTAATAGAAAAACCACCATATTCGCTGCCATGGAGATTAACAATTATTAACAATTATTATGATCCCGTGATATTCATCAGGCTTTTCCCTGTGGTTGAAATGTTCAATAAAAAATATTTGATAATTTTGTTGATGTCATGAGCAGGACTTCTCATTTTTTTATTATCATTGGCAATATCATGTGTGCCTATGAATGACGAAGCAGATGTGATAGGCTTATTGTATGTTGATTAAAGTTACAAATCATGAAAAACTTGGCAAAAACATTTTTCAGTTCTCTTCTCACAACTTGCCTCACGCAGTGCAACACATCTCCTTCACATATAGTTGATCAGGTTGTTGATTGTGGCCTGTGGAATGTTGGTCCACTCCTCTTCAATGGCTGTGCGAGTTGCTGGATATTGGCAGGAACTGGAACACGCTGTCGTATACGCCGATCCAGAGCATCCAAACATGCTCAATGGGTGACATGTCTGGTGAGTATGCTGGCCATGCAAGAACTGGGATGTTTTCAGCTTCCAGGAATTGTCTACAGATCCTTGCAACATGGGGCCATCCATTATCATGCTGCAACATGAGGTGATGGTCGTGGATGAATGGCACAACAATGGGCCTCAGGATCTCGTCACGGTATCTCTGTGCATTCAAAATGCCATCAATAAAATGCACCTGTGTTCGTTGTCCATAACGTACGCCTGCCCATACCATAACCCCACCGCCACCATGGGCCACTCGATCCACAATGTTGACATCAGCAAACCGGTCACCCACACGACGCCATACACGCAGTCTACCATCTGCCCTGTACAGTGAAAACTGGGATTCATCCGTGCAGAGAACACCTCTCCAAAGTGCCAGATGCCATCGAATGTGAGCCTTTGCCCACTCAAGTCGGTTACGACGACGAACTGCAGTCAGGTTGAGACCCTGATGAGGACGACGAGCATGCAGATAAGCTTCCCTGAGACGGTTTCTGACAGTTTGTGCAGAAATTCTGGTAACACTTTACGGTAAGGGTACATGAGTGATCATGAATTCAGGCATACATTCATGCATGAACTAAACATTACTTGATGCATTAATACCTCATAAATTATCAGGAAGTAACCTGAGTTCAAAGTCTTCCATTCATGACTTCATGAAAGAACATCATCTTAATTAAAACATTAACTAAGATGGGTACATCATCATGAATTATGATTTATTACGTATGATCATGATATATTCAATAAAGTATCCAAGTCTCCCAATCATTGACTAAACGTGTGTTATTTAAAATCCTGTCGTGACATTTTATTCATTTATTTCAAACACTAATTCTCTGTCATTGCAGTTTAGTCTATATTCACCGACCGTTAGAAAAGTGATTAGTGTAGCCTGCTTCAACTAGCCTTGCACATAAAACAATATAACAAAAACATAGTTGATGACTAATAATAATCATGACCCTAGAGTTTAGAAGAGTTTGAGAAGATTGCGGCATGATACAGTGACAAAATACAAAATCCCTGCAGGATCAAGTCACCACTTCAGTTGAGGGGCCACACACATGATGAAGTCATGATAAACAAATAATTAGTTAATGATAAGTACTACTGTATATTTGGATGTCAACAGAATTCACGTGCTATGTGCAGTGTTTATCCAATATTGGGATCTGTGCCTTTACCTACAGGCTACTATGAACAAGACATAATCATGCTTGATAACTCAGATCATAATTACTGAAAAACATTATTTCTTACAATAATTGATATACTGATAATAATAATTGAAAACTGATTGATATTGATATACTTTAATCATGCATTAGGTAATGTACTTTTTTGTATATTCCTTTAAACCATCAGGGCACGTTAAAACCGCCAACAATAATTATGGCAAAAAACTTATTTTGTCACTGTATCACGCAGCAATCTTCTCAAACTCTTCTAAACTCTAGGATCATGATTATTATTAGTCATCAACTATGTTTTTGTTATATTGTTTTATGTGCAAGGCTAGTTGAAGCAGGCTACACTAATCACTTTTCTTACGGTCGGTGACTATAGACCAGGGGGTGTGACAGCGAGAGGAAGAACCCAAGCGCAGGCAGTGGTAGGGGTAACAAAACAAGGTTTTAATAACAAAACAAAAAACCCACAATGGGGAAAACAAGACACGATAGTACTAAAATATAAACATGAAACAAAAGACTTCCCACAAGGGGGCAAAAACAAGAAAACAGGATAACTCAAACTTACTGATTAAATGACGGAGAAGAATAAATAACATACACGACAAGAGGCAGGGAATTAAACAAGACAAGGTAATCCAACTAGGCAAGGTAAAGGTAAGGTAACACAACAAATGTCTAGGTACATCACAAAACGAATTCGCACAGGACAGCAAACACAAGGGCATTAAATAGGGAACAAACAAAGGAAGATAAGGAGGGGTTAGGTGAGGAACATGAGACACGGCAGGAAGGCAATACAGGAAATGAGAGGGGCGGGGCCAATGACTAGACACGAGAAAGCACATGGAATGTATTAAACAAACCATGACTTTCTCACACTAAACACAAGGGATCTGTCACGATCCTGCCACAAGACTAGAAAATCATGAACAAGAAGGCAGGACCATGACATGAACTGCCCAATAGGACATTTCCCACGACTTATGCATGACAGGAGGAAGCAGTCAAGAATATGAACAGAGGAAAGGAGGTCTGAGGATTCACTGGTTCGTCAGGTAGGCATTCTCTGTGTTTGGGGGATAAATGATTATAGAAACACATAGCATACTTAGCTTTCCTTGCCATTATCAGAGAGACATCTCATGAGTAGTGTGTCCCAATTTCATCACATCCATTATCCTGGGTGAAAGATGCCTTTTGGTGAGGTGCTGCTGATAATGCCCTATATGGTTCCCATCAATGCCATACATCGTCAGTTGTGCACCTCAGCCTCATTGGGTGTTTCGGCCCTTTATCACAAGACACCCTCGGCCAAGGGAGGCCCACCGCAGGTTGATCAGACCTGGGTGTGTGTTGCATTGTTACAAGGTCATCTGGTAGCCCATGTTGTGTCCATCCACCTAAACCACAGCCAAATGGTTAAACCTAAACCATTGGCTTCTTCTTTCTGCACTGGCCAGTTCTTGATTATCCTCCACTGGACCTGTCCTCTGAGAGTGATCTATTTGTCAGCTATGGTGACCTCTGCATTTAACCTGTCCAGTGAATAGTGAACTCACGCACTGCAAGTCGTGAACACATATACACCAGAAGCAGTGGGCAGCTATCACCTCAGTCGTTACCCGCCGGTCCTGAGAATCGAACCGGCAACCTTCTGGTCACGAGTCCGAATCTCTAACCATTAGGCTACCACCACGACTACCCAAACGGATAAATGTTAATTGATGAAATTTTTAATGTGTATTCATACTCAGAAGAATACCTGGCAACTCCAGGACAGGCCCGTTCTCAAAGTGAGTGTGAGTGTGGGGAACGAGCGTCTGACAGGCAGGCTACAGTACAGGGAGGGACGCGGTAGCTCAGCTCAACCAAACAGGAAAATATAGCGGTGGTATTAGACAATGCATCCAAATTATGTTTTTACCAATGTTTCGTACCAAGGTGCATGTCACGTTGCACAATGAAAGAAATCACGCGTGAGTATACAACAGTTGATTCTTCCAGCTGCCAAATATCACGTTTGAGCAGCGCTATACGCAGTCTAGAACAACTAAAACATTGACGTGCTTGTACACATTATACATATGCAATATATTTAACCATGCTTATTTCTTAAGCAAGTTTTTGCATGTCTTACGAAGAGAAAACACATTTCTTGTCCATTTCCATGCGTGGCCTCGAGCACACATGGGATCTTTTTTAAAGGGACACTCCACCCAAAAATGAAAATTCTGTTATGGATTACTCACCTTCTAGTTGTTCCAAACCTGTATACATTTCTTTGTTCGGTTGAACACAAAGATATTTGGTAGAATGTTAGTAACTGAAAATTCTTTGGAATCATTGACTACCATTGCAGAAAAAATGATAACGGTAGTCAAAGGTGACCCAGAATTGCTTGCTTTCCTAAATCCCCCCAAACATATTTTGAGTTCAACAGAACAAAACATATATACAATACCTAGGAAAACATTCAGATAAGTAAATATAGCAATAGAAACATCTTTTGGCAGTTGTTAAAACTTTGATTTGACAACGGAAAATAATTGGGCTAGTTTTCATTCCTTTTGGGCGGGTTTTGAGGGGTCATTGGGCTGCTTTCAGGAAGCTAGTTAGCAAGATCCCTGTGACCAGCAGCAATGACAAGGTATGCTAACGTTTACATGATGACTAGCTAGAATTCTATATAATCTAGTTCAGTGATGAGATGGGACTATTTTGTATTTAAATACCTTTGAAAAAAATTAAATGTATTTTGTATTTAAATGCGTTTATTCTTAGTATTTTTGTATTTTCAAACTAAAATACTTTTTGCAAAACAACATTCTTATTAGACTGCATGGATGGGCAGTGTTTCAAATACATCCATTTGAAATACAAAATACTATTATTTTGTAATAGTATTTTGTATTTAAATGCATTTAATCTTAGTATTTATTTAGTATTTATTTTTGTATATCCTAGTTAATTCAAGAAATCAGCAGTCTAATAAAGAGGTTGATTGGCAAAAAGTATTTTGTATTTTGAAAATACAAAGACATTTTGTCATTTTAGAATGTTAAGTTCTACTTCTGTAATTATTTTGGTGAAAGTAACTCTAAAGTAATACAGGAGTCATGTAACAATTACAATTCTGAGACAGTAATATTGCAAAGTAAAGGATTACTTTTAAATAACAGTAACAAGTATTCTACTCGAAAAGAATCAAGAGGCAGACAATATTGAATATAATGAACAACATTTATTGATACATAAAATGTAGGACTTTGGCGTGGGCCTCATCCGTATTAGAATCCGAGGGTTATGGATTCTTGCAGATCCTGCCTGAGATGAAGGCAAGGGCGGAGCCAACCCTCAAAGATTTAGGAGACTAAATTGGTACCCACCGGTAGATTTGACATTCGTAATTCCTTGAGTTATAAAGATAAAAGTAGACAGTGTTATTTATGCACGTAATATACGGGAAAGATGTACATTAAGTGACGATAGCTAGGATGCATATAAAGAGACGCATAGCATGAGGAATGAGATAGGTAGTGTTGGTTGTGTAGGAAACTTTTTCCTCGTCGAAGCAGACCAGGAGACGTTGGGATATCTTTCATACAGAAGTTCTCTTTATTGAGGACTCGCTGTGTGTCGCTGTAGTCATCCAAGTCTGACTTTTAGTTCAGTACAGTAGAGTTTTATATCTTTCAAGGGGGCGGGATACATAGAGGTGGAGATGATTTACACGAAGCATACAAATGCAATACAGGAATCAGCCGTTACCGGAATTGTCCCAGCCAAGGTCTCATCAGCATAACAGTGTTATTCAAATGCATAGGTGCTAATCCAATCAGCCTGACAGTATTGCCCATACCCTCACATTATCATAGAGACAAAGGCTTAGCTGTGCCTTAAAGCTTAACATTCAACTTTAACTTGGGACCCTGCCCAATGGTCAGAAAGTGAATAAAGACAAAAGGGTAATGTTTCAGACATCTGGGCTGCCTGACTTGATATTCATAGAATGTAATCGTCTTTACCTCAAAATGTGAAACATAATGTACATAACTCTAACCTGGATATAACATTGTATAAATTTGTAATCCCACAGTTGGCAAAGGAAGAGTACCGTGATAGGGTGCCGGTGAAAATAGCCGCGTAGGGTAGAAAGAGACCGCGCAGGCTAGAAAGAGACTGCGTAGGTCGCTGCACAGTAGACTCCCAAAAGTACAGCGTAGGTACGGAGGTGATAGCCGTGTAGGCTAGAAAAAGACAGCGTAGATCACTGTATAATTGACTCCCAAAAAGTACCACGTAGGTACGGAGGTGATAGCCACGTAGGCTAGAAAAAAGACCGCGTAGGTCACTGCAAAATCGACTCCCAAAAGTACCGCGTAGGTATGGAGGTGATAGCCGAGTAGGCAAAAAGAGACCGCATAGGTCACTGGATGATAGGCTCCCGAAAAAGTACCGAGTAGGTACTAGACAAATAGTAGGTGATAGCCGCGTAGGCTAGACAAATATGCCATATAGGCTGGGGAGAAAGACCGCGTAGGTCATGTACGTACACAGCGTACAGAGTGAAGAGTCACCGCCATCAGTAGATGCATGAAAACTGAAAATCATACCTTAGATTTGTGTAGAAATAGTTTGTTGAGCATCCTGGATGGTTTGCGAGTCGGGTCTTATGTAAGATTTGAACGCTGAAGAAGACCATCTGCCCAGCACCTTTATTGATGAAGTCGGGATCCCACATTCCACTGCAGCTGTAGCTGCACCGATTCTAAACGAGTGTCCTGTATACCTATGGGGTGGTAGTCCACATTTCTCTAGAATTGCGGCTCTTTAGAAATCAGAGAAGAGAAGTTTGTGGGTACAGGGTCGAGCTTTAAGATATTGAACCATAGACTTATAGGGGAAGTAGTTATCGTTAAGTCTAGACAGTGTAATCGAAACGCCTGAGCCTAGAGAGTCGGTCTTAGAATGTTTGAGAAAAATGGTAAAGAAACGAGGTGAGAATTTGAGGTCGGTAAGAGCTAAGTCTCTATGGGGGTTAAAGCTAAGAGATTCCGTAGTAAATTCCCCCGGCCGCATGAAACCATAGAAAGCAGTGAGAAACGCGACTTCCAATAAAGTATTTATATAAACAGAGAAGACACTGTGACGTGTGAAGTCTACTAATTTCTTTAATATAGGGATTGTAATTGGGAGGCGTTTATCAGGGGTTTTACCAGAGATTTTGGAAATTCCTCTTAGCAACAAACGAATCGATGGAAAGGAAAATAAACTGGAATAATCGGGGTCGTGTAGCCTAGCGTGAAATTGAATGCCAGCAAGGAATTTACATAAAGTACTGATTTTAATATTGCGGGATTCGTAATTGAAAGTTAAAAAGGCGCAGACAGATGTAACTAGTATCGGAAATAAAGAAATTTGAAAAGATAGACAGAAAGCCATGAACATCGACCAGACCGAATTATAGGCTTTAAGAGTGGAAGGAGTTACACACCCATTGACATATAGTATCTGACAGAATTTAGCAGCTCATTGTATGGGATAGGTTTATTTAATCTAGAAAGATTTCTGTTACTTTCGGGCATGTTGTTGGATCCGGATTGGCCGCTGGGCAGAGACGTTTGAATGCCTGCACGCGAAGACGAGAGAGTGCGTCAGCGATGGCATTAGAGTTACCGGGGATGTGTATGGCTTTAATAATAAAACTGTGGATGACTGATTGCCAGAGAATCCTTCTCATTAAGGACATGATTACTTTACATGACGATCTGCCTTTGTTAATTATAGCTACGACTGCTTCGTTGTCGCATAAAATATCGATACATTTGCGAGACCACTCTGAGCCCCAGAGAACACTAGCAACCGCAATGGGGTAGAGCTCGCAGAGAGCGGAAGAGGTTGAGGCGGAATTTGGCGTAGGGAATTGTTCTGGCCATTTCTCTGTGAACCACTGTCTTTGAAAAAAACGCCCCGAAGCATTTAGAAGGGGCAGCGTCGGTGAAAAGCTCCAGAGCTGTGGACGATTCTGAAATACCGTTGTAAAAAAACGAAATACCGTTCCAACTATTAAGAAGGCTGGTCCATAATTTCAAGTCTGACATGCACCCTTCATCCAATTGCACGGTATCGTAGAAGTTAGCGACCGAGTGAGCCAAGATCAGTAAGCGAGAAATGAAAGCTTGACCTTGGGGAATGATTCTCATGGCAAAATTGAGGTGGCCTAGCAAGGAGAGCATTTCACGCTTAGTAACCGAGTGCGAAGGGGAGATCGAATGCATAACATAACGGATTCTCTCAAGCTTCTCATATGGGAGAGAAGCTTGCATTTTCTCTGTGTCGAGGAGAATACCGAGGAACTCGAGAGAAGTTGATGGGCCGAGGGTTTTCTCATGTGAGAGAGGGACTCCTACTTCGCTGAAAATTTGTTTGAGCGAATTTAAGATAGGGGTTTGGCTAGAAGGAAAATTGACCAATAGAAAGTCGTTGAGCAAATGCAGAACGAATGGAAGCTTGCAGACGTTCAGCAGGATCCAGCACAGCGCTTCCGATAGGCTATTAAATATATGCGGACTACTCCTGCACCCGAATGTAAGTCTGACGGCGAAGTGCCATTTAACACCGAACAGAGCCCACTCACTGGGGTGAATCGGAATGATTTTGAACGTGTCTGTAATATCTGCTTTGGATAGCTGAGCGCCTAGGCCAGCTAATTTGATTAGTTTGATCGCATTATCCACTGTGGCGTAGTACAGGGAAAAAGGTTAGAGAGGGATACATTCGTTAACGCTGGCTACGATGTTAGAATGGGGCGAAGACATGTTGAAAATCAATCACTATTTTCCGGAGAATTTGCGAGTAGCTACACCGAGGGAGTTAACGCGAAAAGGACAGAAAGGAGGAGAAGTAAATGGGCCAATGACATACCCTTTATTAACTTCCTTATTAAGGAGGTCGGAGACCACTTCAAGTTCGGCTATAGCAGACTGGAGATTTTTTGCAACGTAAGAAAAAGAAAGATGAAAGAACTCCGACCCGAAATCCTTGGGAAAGCCTGGTGATTAAATACTCAACGAAAATAGAATCCGGATGATCTGACAGGAGACTACAGAGCTTCTGGACATTAATAGGGGTGGAGGGGTGGTTCTTTAGAACTTTTTGTGGAGAGGAGGTCTTCTTCGGTTCGGAGGTCTGAATCTCCATGGGCAGAAGAATTTCGGGTGGGGGTCTTTGCAAGAGCTACAAATATGTGAGAATTTACATTTAGGGTATGTACAGACAGATTCATTGAAATTATTACATATATAGGTGCCATTAGTTGAAGTAACAGGATGGCCTTTATAATCAAATGCTTGTCTTACTTGTCCAGCACCATGGACAGCGGTAGAGTCGCGGCTTTCAATAGTTATGGGGCAGAACGCGGCGGAATGTCCGTGGGAACTGCACACAATGCAAGCCAAGATCTTTTGTTCAAAATGGCGAACTAGCAATTCATAGTCGGAAAACTGACCAATCCAACCTTGGTTATATAGTGTAATGTTTATGGCAGACTTCGCTGAGAAGGACTTGTGGTATTCATAGAACAGAGTTCCCCCGTATCTATGATTAAAGTCAGCCAACATTGCTAGGTAATAGTCTAGTTATTCGTTCCGCTCTGGGAAGGCCTGGCATAGTATGTCTCTGTAAATTCCAAAGGCTATAACGAACTCTGAAAATGAAAGATTTCGTTGCAATCTGGAATCAGAAGTTTTAAGTAAGACTGCCACGTCACCACAATCCACCATTTTGCGGTCAGTCGCTGGCAACAGTTGCAGGTCCTGTGCAAGGTCAGGGAAGAGGGACATCAAGTACTGCAAGTTGCGCCTTACTGGCCCAACCAGACTTGATTCTCAGACCTGGTGGCTCTGACGACAGTTCGCCCTGGCCGTTTCCCCTGACGAAGAGCCTTCTACCGCAAGGGAAGGGCACAGTGTGGCACCACAAACCATGACTCTGGAATTCCATGTCTGGCCCCTGGACGGGACGAGGAGACCTTGAGTGGCTTGCCACCGGCGCTCAGAGAGACCATCCTGCAGGCTGAGCCCCCACCACTAGGCGTTTATACACTTATAAGTGGCTTCTCTTCTCGTCCTGGCGTTCTTCCCGCGGGGAGAGCCCACGGAATTGCCCGATCAGCTTTGGCCTTCTTACAAGAGAGACTCAAGAGTAACCTCTCCCCATCCACATTGAAAGTGTATGTAGCCGCTATCTCGTGGAGGGTAAGTCTCTCAGCCAACATCTCTCAGATGATGAAGACGGCACTCTTGATGGCACTCACTTCTATCAAGAGAAGAATTCGGGCTCAGTCATTCTCACGTTATCCTGAGACCCCAGCCTGGTTACGTTCCCACCACTCCCTTCCGGGACCAGGTGGTGAACCTGCAGGCGCTCCCCTTTGGGGAGGAAGACCCAACCTCCAATGTGTTGTGTCCAGTACGATGGACCACACGCAGAGCTTAGAAGCTCTGAGCAGCTCTTTGTCTGTTATGGGACAGCACCAGGGGAGGGCTGTCTCCAAACAGAGATTGGCGCACTGGATTGTGGATGCCATCACTTTGGCATACCAGTCCCAAGTCGCATGCCCGCTTGCAGTGACAGCACTCCACTCGGAGTATGGCCTCCTTGTGGGCACTGGCTCAGGGCGCCTCTCTGGCAGACATATGTAGTGCTGCGGGTTGGGCTACGCCCAGTACCTTCGCGAGGTTTTACAACCTCCGCGTGGAACCAGTGCGGGTCTTACACGCTACCGGCGTGTAAGGTCGACAACTGGATTGGGCGTATGCCTGCGAAAGCGACTTCTCCCCACTCCAGGTGAGTCTAGCGTGCTATTTAGCCTCCCTACTTCCCCCCTTAGGGTGAAGTATAGGCATTCCATCCATCACTAAGCTGGAAATTATGGTAACAAACCGGGCAGAGCGGTTTGTTGGAACCAAGTTCAGTACTGGTAGAGTCGCCCCTGCTCAGGTGGACCCCTATACTAGGACTGTTGCCCCATACGTAGTGACTCCCCTGCAGGGTCGCCCTGTATGTTGAATTCCTCACTCCTGGTTCCCCTTTCGGTGAGCCTGTGACCTCCCCTCCGGTGGTTTACCCCACCTGGGTTCTGTCCCTCATTCGGGCTGACACAAATTCTCACATGTTGTTCTCCCCACATGTTGTTTCCACATGTAACCTCCCCGTGTGGTAGGATGTGGCCTCCGTAACACACTATTCAATGAGGAGAGCAGTGTTTCCCCAGTGTTCTTACGGCTCCGGACGGCGTCTCGCTAATAGAGACGAACGCCACCGCCCGTGATGGCCGTCAGTACAAGCTTCTCAGTATGCTACTAGTACTGATCCCACTGGAAGATTACGTCTCGCAGTAGCGCTCAATTGTGACTCGCTAGTCCAGTCAGTGTCGCTACGCTTGGGGTCGTGATACGGCTCAGCACCGCGGCGTGTAAAGATAGGTCCCCAGTTTGTCTCTCAACACAACGTCGAGAGACCGATTGAAGGGGAATGTCTCAGTTACGACTGTAACCTCCATTCCCTGATGGAAGGAACAAGATGTTGTGTCTTCATGCCACGAGGTTTTCGCCGACCCGCTGCAGCGACCGGGAGATGTCTCTCAGGTTCCTCAGCCCAAAGGGTGAGTGAATGACCGCCGCCGCCTCCCTTTTATACCCGTATGCACGGGGCGGGGACTGGCGTGCGTGTGCCATTCGCCAAAGTCAATTGGAGTTTAAAATTCCTCTCAGAGATGATAGATTCTCAAGATCAAACCCCAGTCTGTCTCTCAACACAACGTCTCATTCCCTCCATCAGGGAACGGAGGTTACAGTCGTAACCGAGACGTTTTAATGTGTTGCCTCCTATCATGTAATAATGAATTTATCACATTGAATTTCACTGTTTCACAGTACATGTGGTTAAGTACTGAAGGCCGAAAGGTACTTCCTTTGCGCCTCCTGGCGGAAGTTTGTGCTGTGTATTATAGGAAATAATCAGACTAATAAAACATTCATGTAAAAATAAAAGAGGTGTTCTCATGTCATGTAAACATGTTACTGCAGTTAAGTCCTTACTCTGATCAGTAGAAATAATGCGCGTGAAAACGTAGTCACTCGTTACTCGATTTAAAAGTCTTTACACGGGTCAGGGTGAAATGCTTTGCCTAGCTGCTCATGTTGGATCTTTTGGTGTGTGTAGATCTTGTCCCCTGCACTTTTTTAGACCCACTGCCGATATTTCCGCCTGTGTTCTCTGAGATTTTGAGACATCCAGCCAATCACAAACCGTATCATCTCTAGGGCGCGTACGTCTGCCAAGAGCTTGAAATCTACGGTTGTGCTCGTGTGATTTCTTTCATTCACTTCTTTGCTCTTTTAGCAGTTTGGGGTTAAATGCGCCCCAGAAAAAGCAGCGGACGATTATGCCCTTTTTTCAAACACACACTGTAAGTATATGACGTGATGTTAAGAACTGCGCATGATCCAGTGTGTGTTATTCTTTCCTACTCGGAAGTCACTTTAGATGAAAGTGTCTGCTAAATGAGGAAATGTAACTGATCAATTGGTTTTGTTGCGTCGCCGGCGTCCGGAATGGAATTTCTCTTTCCCAATGAAGAAAAGTTGTTTTGCGCCGAATATGTGTCATATATTATCATACTTCATCAGATTTAATACTTCATGGTCTTACCTGTTGGGAAGGCAGGCTGTCACGTCACTGACAGAGAAAGGGGAGGACAGTGACTGTATACAAGTCAGATTTGTCAGAAAAAGAGAATGACCTGTTTTAAGGCAGTGTTTCCCTAACTATGACTACCTGCCAATGTTATAAGGAATTAACAGCACTATAACATGCGCGTCCTTTAAGTACTTTCACCAGTTACATGAGAAATAGTATCATATCATGCAACACTAGAAGACAGATCCCAATTTTTTAAAACTCAAAAAATGTTATGAATAAATGAAACACATTTAGTCATGTCTGAATGCTAACATAATACATCAGTGGTCACACAGGCTTCACAAATCTCCAGTTTGAATCACATTGGTTGTGGCGCGTCTTGTGACCACAAGCCAGTGTGCGTTTAGTTGTGTTATGTATGGTTTCACTTCAGAAGACATTTATTAAGGGTTCCTACACATTTTTTTCATTTCAAAATTCCATACTTTTCGTCTCAAACATACAGACTTCCCTGAAGATTATTCAGACCATATTCAACATGTAAAAAATTGGTTTTAAGAATCGAACTGTTCAACTTTGACTCTTCAACTGACCAACTTTATGGAGATGCAGATTTCATTTTCCAACAGGACTTGGCACCTGCACACAGTGCCAAAGCTACCAGTACCTGGTTTAAGGACCATGGTATCCCTGTTCCTAATTGGCCAGCAAACTCATCTGACCTTAACCCCATAGAAAATCTACAGGGTATTGTGAAGAGGAAGATGCGATATGCCAGACACAACAATACAGAAGAGCTGAAGGCCACTATCAGAGCAACCTGGACTCTCATAACACCTGAGCAGTACCACAGACTGATCAACTCCATGCCACGCCGCATTGCTGCATTAATTCAGGCAAAATGAGCCCCAACTAAGTATTGAGTGTTGTACATGCTCATACTTTTCATGTTCATACTTTTCAGATGGCCAAGTTTTCTAAAAATCCTTTCTTTGTATTGGTCTTAAGTAATATTCTAATTTTCTGAGATACTGAATTTGGGATTTTCATTAGTTGTCAGTTATAATCATCAAATTAAAAGAAATAAACATTTGAAATATATAAGTCTGTGTGTAATGAATGAATATAATATACAAGTTTCACTTTTTGAATAGAATTAGTGAAATAAATCAACTTTTTGATGATATTCTAATTATATGACCAGCACCTGTATATTATAATATTTTGCTGAATAATCAGTGGACTGTTACAGCTATACATCGTACAAATGAATTAACACCAAACCAAGACATGTTCAATGCACAACATTTTATAATTGGAAAGTGCAATGTTAATAATTTGTCAAATTAAATAACTGTAAACCTTCAACCCACAGCAACAAAAGGCTTCTTTCAAAATTTGACAACATTCTATACGGGGCCGTAGTTTGTCCCAAACAAAAAAAGATTTTCTTGAGCAACATATGTGCATTTGAGATCAATTGAGTGCAAATTAGATAACGATAGCTAAAGCCATGTCTGTCTTTTTATGTTTATCAGTGATGAGTAAATTGATATTTTTATACAAATATTATCAGACTGAAATACAATCAATCTTTCAAGAGCATTTGGGTTCATGACAAATGTAAGCGCTATTCCTTTGACATTTTCTGCAGCTACGGACATAGACCTCAAATTACAAAAGTTCCAGACACTTGTTTTTTTTTTTATAAAAAACTGTTATAATAATATAGAAAGAGAATTAAAGAACAATAATTCATTGATGCATTAGAAATATTTGCAAATAATATTGTTGTTTTAATTGGCTAACCACAACCTATAAACGCACCTGAGTCAAAGCCATGCAGTTTAGAATGAACTGATGAAGATCTGCTCATGTTTTTGTCTCGTTTCAACATTTTGTAGTTTGCATTATTGGATATTACAATCGGCTGTTTAGTCAGGTTTGTTTTTAAATGTTGGCACGTTTAAATTGGGAGTGCAAACTACTGAGGGCTCTGGAAAGAGGGAGAAAGCAATCGGTCCGTTTTGCTGCAGCTCCATGCGTTACTAGTAACTTCTGGCAGATTTGGCCTAGCGCCGATCTTTTGGCAGCGCTCGAAACATGCTCCTAACTTCATAAAAATATATTTATCTACAGAAATTCCTAATTTTATATTTTAGAAAAACGGATAGGGCAATAGTCTGGAAACTTCATACTCATCCAGACCTGGAAAACAATCAAATAAAAATCCATACTTTTCCAAAACGCGTAGGAATCCTGTCTCTTATCCCCTGGACTTTGGATTTCCACCCCTGGTGGATTACTTTAATGATGGATGAATGTGCTTTATTAGACCCTATCTAATGCCATGATTTGATTGTTGTTACTCCAATTGTGTTCAGCTGAAGAAAGGAAACCGTACACCTCGGATGACTTGAGGGGAGTAAATGATGGGCTAAATGTCATTTCTGGGTGAACTGTTCCTTCAAATGTCTTATTACTCTTGAGAAAACATGAAATACAAGACACGAAATCTTAAATAACGACTAGTGAAGATATTTACGTAGTTCATCTTAATTTAATCATTATGAGTGCTTAACACCAAGAGTAACATTCACCTGAGTTAACATATGAAAAGTGTATAGCTTTGGTTGACAGATTGATAAAAATCCCTCTCTTAAGCAGTTTAAGGCATTTGGATTTGAACCAATGAACTGGCTGAAAAAACGTTCCTGATAAATTAAAATGACTGCTTAAGACTACAGCGACTAAGAAAACGGACACGTTCAGCATGTGTTTACTGTAACTTAAAAGTGAACTGTATAGAAATACAAGGAAAAAACAAAGCACGTTATAGACCATATACAGAATATAAAAATGGAAACGTTTAAGACGTAATGCGTAATTCATACATCCACAAAACAAAGATCAATTTGCAGTTATTTTATACTTAGAAAAAATATAACTTATGTACAAAAAAGCTAACTGTATCAAATATTGTATTTTTTTACTGCAATTAATGCACAAAATCTGATGGCTTGTGAGTACACTATTCAAGATTAAAAAAGACAATTATGCTATCACGCTCCCACAGTTTTGAACCTTTCTGCGTTCATGTTGTTAAGTTTCAACTCAATATATGATACACGTTCAGTTTAGAAAGGACAATATACAATATACATGGAAGGGAAGAGGAGGGCAAACACCTCTCACGCTCTCTGAGGAATGCTCACGGGCCATTCCCATGCATTCACATCCCAGTCACGTGTCACTAACTTCCGCTCAATGTTCATTAATAGCCATTGCTATTTAGGTTAATGGAGTGAAGACCCGCGACTTGCATGACATTGATGCTCCCTGGCGGAAAGCCCTCTGAAGACAGCGCGTCCATGGTTAAGAGCGTCTGTTGCTGGCCGGACATGTCGTTGGTATCGCAGCCATCTGCGCTGCTGGCTGCGGTGGAGACGGTACTGTCAGCGATATTCACAGCCCCAGATGAACTTTTCTTATTCAGATGAGTCTTGATGTGCTTGGACAGGTGGTCACTACGCATGAAACGCTTGGGACACTCCGGGCACGAGAACTTCTTTTCACCTGAAAACAGTTCATACTGATTAGAAATGCATACAGTAGTAGGGGTGGAACAAAACTCTACAGCTGAGCGGTTGACTGAGTTTAGTGATTCCCTACAATTTTCGTTTAGTTTCATCAGGAATACAGCATAGTTTCCATAAAAAGAAAATACAGTGTCCACACAGGCTAGTTTTTGCACAGACACCAGAAGATGGTGTGACAGTGACAGTGAATGATTGACATGATGGCAGTGGCAAAGGCGCAAGAGAATGTTTGTAAACACTAATTCCTTTGCTTATTGTGAGATTACCTTTGTTTTATTGATGTGTTTTATCAATAAAAAATAATTTTTAATTCAATTCAAATTTATTTATAGCGCTTTTTTCAACGTTGCATTGTTTCAAAGCAGCTTAACAGGAAAAGAAAGCACAAAAAGAGGGAGGAAGATGAAGTGTATAAAATATAAAATCCAGACGACCATCCTAAGGAATTTGCAGAAATGAAAGCTAATCTAATAACAGCAATCTCCCTGTGAGCACGCCAATATAAACCACAAGCTAAGAACTCCTTTTTAAGTTAGGAGAACATTTAAAGATCTTTTAGTAGTGTTATAATTACAGTTGGGTATCGTTTGAATCTTATCGATTCCATGTATCGGTTTTGATTCTTATTCATTCTAATGAATTCATTTCCATTCCACAGTTGAAGTAAAACATTTATATATCAGCCTGTATGGTCATTTAGCCTGCTTATTGACTGGTTTACAAAATATATATATATGCATAAGCACTGTTTTGTGTACATATACTGTATACATAGCAAGCATGTTTTGTCTGATTCATTACAATCTGTATTAGAAGAGTTGAACTACATCATGGTTAAACTGTAGTTACTATAATGAAACTCTGGTCAATTTGTGGTTCCTGTGCTTTATCACAAGTTAACACATGCACATTTCTGAAAATATGCACATAGGAATTGATGAGAGGAACGGATTTCAAGGAATTAATTTCACGTATCTGATTCCTAACCTCTCGATTCTGAATTGGAATTGTTTTTCCCAACCCAACACTCCTGGGTGTTAAAAAATCCTGGGTTCTTTTTTCTATTTTTTGTGGGTTATTTTGTCAGTCTTGGGTAGTTTTGGGGTAGTTCTTTGTAATCCAACCGTTGGGTTATTTTCTGGGTCACTTTCACTTAGGGTTGAATTAATGCACCCCCTTTCCCATTGGGCCGAATTAACCCAGCTCCTTCGGTCAAATCAATTAATTTTCATTGCCTGGCCATTTCTCCTGCATAATGTTCAAAATATTACAGTTATTGTCACAAACTACATCACAAAATACGTCAAATTCTAAGGTAAATTACTAAGTAATATTCACAAAAGTTGTATGCGGAAAGTCTGCTGGCATTAAGAATAGTTGGTCTGTGCTTTCCTAACATTTACCTTAAGAAATATCAGCATATCCACGTTTACCAAGTTTGCAGAAAAAACAGTGGCCCCTATTTTTCAAAACATGTACTGCGATGCCTCAAGCGACTTGAATCATCACATATTATAATGGATGTTCAAAGGGCTCACTGTGAATCGTTACATCCCTACTGTGACATGCAATCTTTTTCACTAAATGGTTTGAATATGTCAGTTATATGAATTCAATTATATCTGGCCTTCAAAGTCACAAGATCTTAATCCAACTGAACACCTGTGGGAGATTTAAGACTACTGTTGTCTAACAGGTTATTCATCATTTTCAATTTACCAAATTAAACTTACCTGGTGGCATTTTCTGCCCCATGACAAAGACATTTTACGTTTGTGTTTCCTTTCATTTGTCACATGTTTGTATGTCTAACTGATAATCAGACTTTAATGAACTCTTAGTGCTGTTTTTTTACCAACAGACGCTGCATTTTATTCTTTAAACTGTATTCATTTACTTACATTTGTTTTCTATGTTTTCAAAATGTATTTAATTTCACAAGATTTCAAACAGCTTTACCCTGCGGCAGAGAGAAAACTGTTGAAAAGTTGGGGTACACAAGTGAGGGAAATAAGTATTTGATCCCCTACCAACCAGCGAGAATTCTGGCTCCACAGATTGGTTATGTGCCTATATAGTATGGACCCGCAGATTAGTCCTGTCACTTTAAGAAAGTACTCCTAAGTCAGCTTGTTATGTATATAAAAGATGCCTGCCAACAGAATCTGTATCTTCCATTTCAACCTCTCCACCACCATGCTCAAGACCAAACAGGTTTTAAAGGATGTCAGCGACAAGATTGGAGACCTGCACAAACCTTGAATAGGCTACAGACAGAAGCTTGGTGAGGACACAACTGTTGGTGCCATTATTTGGAAATAGAAGAAATACAAAATAACTATCAATTGCCCTTGTTCTGGAGCTCCCTGCAAGATTTCTCGAATGGAGTAAAGATGATCATGAGAAAAGTTAAAGGTCAGCCAAGAACTACACGGAAGAAGCGTGTTCATGATTTTAAGACAGTTGGGACCACAGTTAGCAAGCAAACCATTGGTAACACGCTAAGCCACAATAGATTGAAATCCTGAAGCACCCGCAAGGTCCTCCTGCACAAGAAGGCCCGCCTGGCTCATCTGAAGTTTGACAATGAACATCAACATGATTCAGAAAAGGCTTTGGAGAAAGTGCTGTGAGACCAAATTGACTCCTGTGTTTGGGGGGAGAGAAATGCTGACTATGACCCCAAGAACACCATCCCTACAGAGAAGCACAGTGTTGGAAACATTATGCTTTAGGGCTTTTTATCTCTGCTACGGGTACAGGATGACTTCACCGCATTGAGGGACTGAGGGACGGGCCAGTGTACCATAAAATCTTGGACGAGAACCTCCTCCCCTTAACTAGATCACTGAAGATGGGTCGTGGATGTGCCTTTAACATGACAAAGATCCAACACATATTGCCAAGACAACCAAAGAGTGGCTTAAGGAGAAGCACATTAAATGTCCTAGCCAGTCTCTAGACCAGGGGTGTCAAACTTGTAACTGTAAGACTATATAAATGTATCCACTCTTTTATCACACTGCATAATTACATCTGCATTTAATTACTCCTTTTGGTAATAACTCAATTAATACCTAGTTTTGACAGTAAAAGACCAGTAAAATAAAGTGTATTCAAGTGTACAACTATTGTACAGTTTATTAAAAAAAATAAATGATATGTTTCTGTATAAACACATAGTCGGTCTGCATAACTTGCTCACATATATTCAGCATACACTGCTTTAAAAATGTACCTTCTGAAAAACACTTGGTAACTCGGGCGATTTCTTCAGCCACAATAAAGCTGGCTTTCACGGCTGCATCACTTTTTGCAGAAGCATTTGCAAACAAATTCTGCCAAAAACGTAAGTTTTTTTCAAGTCTTGTACCTTTTGTTGCTTTTCTAGGTGGCTAAGGTTACTTTGCTCCGTGTTTGGTTTCGAAGTGCCGACGTAAATTGTACTGTATTCTTTGAGCACAGCCACCCCTGTTGAAAAAAACAGTATATGCTGGGTTAGGTATGTTTTGATGCTGGTTGGACCATCTTAAACCAGCTATGGACCAGCACATAAAGACACACCTAACCGCTTGTTTCCATTAGAACATATTTGCCCTCAAAGCCTCCCCTCGCATCAATTTTTCTTTGTTTGACACAATGTGTCTAATTAATTTATATCATATCACTCACTTATTACACCGCTCGTTGGAATGCTTGATTCTGATTGGCCAGTCGCGACATTTGCAGGTTCGTTATTCCCAGATAACCTCTCAAAACTAATAACACAGGGTAAACCGACGCAACAAATCATTTTGACAGGTTTTTTTGACAAATTAAATATAAAATGTCTTTTAAAAAACATATATGACTATATTTACAAATTATTAAACCAAATTGAATGTTCGTGACATTTGAACTTGTTTCTTACCTTAAAACCGAAAGTAAACAGCTTTCCTGTTAGGTCTGCATCAGTAAAAATGAGCTAATAAAATATTTCAAATTCACATTTCATGTCAAGTTTCTTTCTCATGTGGCAAGTATCCCGCGTAATAAGCGGATAATGTACAAGCAGCGCTGGTTATCGCGAAATAAGCCCCTCCAGTGTGAAACAAGAAACAACCTGACGCACTGGAGGGGCTTATTTCTGCGATATATACGGACACTGCCACCTACTGGCTAGATGTCGTCATCGCGCAGGTAATAAAGTTGAGTTGCATTTTCAGGTCGTGGACATAAAATGTATAATAACACTACAATAATTTGTAAGCTCTCGCGGGCCACATAAAATGAGGGGGCGGCCGGATTTGGCCCGCGGGCCTTGTATTTGACACATGTGCTCTAGACCCTAGTCCTATAGAACATCTGTGAAGGAGGTGAAAACGACAGCCAAGAACCCTTAAAGATTGACAGAGGAGTGGACTAAATGTATCCTGACACATGTGCAAACCTGGCGACCAACTATCAGAAATGTCTGACCTCTGTGCTTGCCAACAAGAGTTTCTCCACCAAGTACAAAGTTATGTTTTGCTCAGGGATCAAATACTTATTTCACTGACTGAAATGCAAATCAATTTATAACATTTATATAAAAAATTTACCCCCTGATTTTTTATATTCTGTCTCTATCAGTTAAAATAAACCTACCACAAACATTATAGACCCTTCATTTCTTTGTAAGCAGGCAAACTTACAAAATCAGCAGGGGATCAAATGATTATTTCTCTCACCGTAAGTGAGAGGATTCTTAAGCATGTCCAGCGTGCGGGGAAACATTTGTACTGTGTGTCATGACAGCAGGTAAGCTATTTCTTATAATGTAATGTTATGTCATCATTTTCTTTTGCATTACTACTTCAGAAATATGAATTGTTATATACAGCAAACTATTTCAATGTTAATGCAACACAATAGGCATTATGCACAAATGGTTAAAGAGGAGACAGCTTTGAGGGTTGTGCTAACTCTGCTACCTCTGCTCTGCTAGATCTCGTCCCACATTTACTGCCATAGCAGGGAAATATATACTAAGGGAGTCAGATGAGATCTGTTTGGGTAATGACATTCTTACAAATATCTGCCATTGTGTTCAATAAAACAAAGACATTTATACAGGTTTGGAATAACCTGAAGGTGAGAAAATGATGACAGAATATTCTATCCCTTTAAAAGCAAAAGATCTACTAGATTTTTCAGCTTTTTATCAAAGGAATTGTGCATCAGACTAATCGATGATCAAAACACTTGTCAGTTGCAGCCCTTATGTTCAGTATTTACTTTACTTTATTGTTTATTTTTACAGGGACAATGCACAATTAAAAGAAATTGCACCAGAGTTAGCTAATAGCTAATTTACATGTGCTGTCTCTGGGCAGGTAAACAAATAAAATAACATACAATATTACATAAACACCACATAGAACATCACAACACATATATATCCAGAAATGTAAAATGAATAAAAACAGTATATAAAAAAACACGGGACTAACAACACAGTCATTAGTGGTTGCAAATTTGTTCTGATAGTAGCCAGTGCTTAAGATTCATTTTAAAAACTGTGTATCTGTCAATGCTTCGGATGTTTGTAGGTAAGGAATTCCATAACCTCACTAATCTAACCGAAAACGCTGTTTGACCAAAGGCGGTTTTTCTATACTGCGGTACTAAATCTCCCCTAGCAGATGCTCTTGTCCTACCGCCAATGCCATTATGGGCCTGGCATCCCCTAAGAGGAGGGGGAGCAAGATTATAGATAATTTTGTACATCAAGCATACATCACTGTAAAATACAAAACTTTAAAAAATTTAACTTTGATATGATAATGATAATCCCTTGGTTTTAGTCTAGCACTTTCAGAATTTGTTTATAAAGAGAGTACACAGGCTGTGGTCCTGCCTGTGACTAGGTTGTTATACAATATGACAAATGAAAGAGAATCAAAGTATGTACAAAAAGTAGTGCAGCTGATTGAGACAGTTGGTGCCTGATGTTTTTAAAATTATTTAGATTAAACTGAACATTATTTATAACCCTTCTTACTTGTTTTTTAAAAGACAGGTGTTGGTCAATTATTATTCCTAAATATTTAACATGTGTCACACACTTGATTGCTTCACCGTTGAATATGATGTCTGGATTCACAGAGTTGTGTTTTCGTGCAGTAAAATACATGCAAACTGTCTTGCTTACATTAAGAGACAAACAAGACTTATTTAACCAATTCAAGACTTCGACCATTGCAGATTAGGGCTGCAACAAACGATTATTTTGGTAGTCGATTAATCTAACGATTATTAGACCGATTAATCGACTAATCGTCTATTATTTCAATGACTAATCGGTAAGTTTTTAATGATTATTCAGCTTTTGCAACTAGTTAAAACATTGAGTTATACATAAATTACGTAATGAATAAAATCCATACAATTCAGCTTTTGAAATTTGTTTTAATGAACTTGAACCAACTGGTTACTCTCTTTAAGTTTGCTGATTCTGTCCAACTCGAATCACACAAATACTCTCTACAAACTTTTAAATACAAATAACAATAAATAAATAAATCAGGTACATTACAGACCAATTTTTTTTTTAAATGTAAACAAATCTCTTGACAGAAGCATTAAGCAGCATTTCTATGACAACAGTTCAGTTTAATGAAAAAGAGCAAGTAACATAAGAAAAAAAAGCACTGTCTTTTTTGGATTGTCAATTAAGTTGCCGAGTTAAAGTGGAGAAAGGTCAGCATGTCAACGTGTTCACTTGACAAGCTTGCTCTTTTTTGTGAGCAAATGTTTCCTGCAGCAGAGAAGATCCGTTCAGCTGGAGTGGATGTGGCAGGAATGCATAGAAAAGATCTTGCAAGCTTTGACATGCTAGGAAAACGTCCCTCATTTTCCTTCCACCATCCTAGAGGATCTTCTTGTTTGGGTATTTGTGATTCTGAGAAGTACATTTGTACTTCCTTTCTCACCATCTGAATCTTTTGGTCCTCATGCGACTCCTCTTCTTCACTGAGGCTGTCCGTGTCAGACTGGAGAAGGTTTTCTAGCACTGACTCTCCCTCTCTCCTTGGAACAATGACACCCTGATGCTGCCCTTCTACTGTAGGTTTCCAGGACTCTTTTTCGGATCTCATTGCAAGGACTTCGACGGTGCTTTGAACCTCTCTTGTCTGTTCAGCAGGCATAAACTTGAGCTTTCGAAATCTTGGATCTAGGGCTGCAGACAGAAGAACTTTGTTGTCTTTCTCTTTGAAGAAAGTGCCGAAACTCCCCCACCTCTCTGTTAACTCTTTAGAAGCGTTGGTTAAAAAGGCTTTTCCAGGTGCCGTTTCAAATCTAAGGGACTGCTGCACAGACCTCTGTAGCCCTTTTGCAAGTTGAGGAAGGCATGATAGTGTTGCATACTCTTGTCCACTAAGAAACTCAGTGGCACATTGAAAAGGCTGCAGGCCCTGGGTCAGCTCTTCAAGCAGTGACCACTGATCAGGCTTCAAATCAAAGTAATGTTTGCCCCTTGGTGTCACTTCAGGATCAAAAAGTGTGGCCGTAATGGGCCAGCGCTGCTCCAGCAGCCTCTCCACCATGAAATAGGTGCTATTCCATCGGGTACTAAAGTCTTGTATGAGCTTATGCTCTGGTGTGTTCATCTGGTGCTGCTTTTCTTTCAGCTTAGTATTGGCCAGCTCACTACTTTTAAAATGTTCCACCAGAGTCCTTGCAGCTCACAACGCTTTGCTGATGCTGGTGTCTTTCAGAGAACTGTTGACAATAAGTTGAAGTGTATGTCCAGCACAGCGGACAGAGACCCAATTATGTTTCTCTGCCAGCAATTTCATTGCAGCCACAATATTTGATCCATTATCATGAACGACTGCTTTGATGTTGTCAACGGAAATGTTGAATTTTGCGACAACCTCTTCCAGCCATGTTGCTATATTGGCACCAGTATGTCGTTCATCAAGAGGCATTGTTGCCAGTGTGAGAGTCTTCATT
The DNA here is from genome assembly GCF_024868665.1 of Triplophysa rosa. Taxonomy (NCBI): domain Eukaryota; kingdom Metazoa; phylum Chordata; class Actinopteri; order Cypriniformes; family Nemacheilidae; genus Triplophysa; species Triplophysa rosa. Next base: position 48,198 of record NW_026634127.1, read on the forward strand.
TTCCAGTCCTCAGTGATAAAGTGACATGTGACACCAAGGTATGCTTCTGTTGCAAGGCTAGTCCAAATGTCAGCTGTCAGTGCAATGAAACTTCTTCCTTCCTGAAAAGTTTCCTTAACCTTTCAAAAGATATCAGACGATTTAAGTTGAAATTTTTTTTTTAAGATTCTTAATTTTAACTCTCTTAATGGTTAATCTGTTGTTCAGTCATCTTTACTGTGTGTTTAGTTTAAAAACTAGATTGGGTAACACTTAACAGGGTTTCATTTGTTAACATTAGTTATTGTATTAATTAACATGAACTAACTGTGAGCAGTACATTTGTAACAGTATTTATTCATTTTTGTTAACAAATAAAAATACAGTTCATTGTTTGCTCATGTTAGATCACAATGTTTAAATTGTTAACAAATGTATTAGTAAATGTTGAAATTAACCTTAACAAAGATTAATAAATACTGCAGAATACAATTAATTATTCGTTCATGTTAACTAATGAAACGTATTGTAAAGTGTTAACATAGATTGTTCCCAAACATGTATTTGCAATTCTACATTAGGTGTATGTTTACCTTTTGACAGGTTTTTTCATATTTTTGTTCCATTAAGCTTGTAATGTATGTTCTTGATGGGAGGATATATCCAGGGTGGAATGCAGAAACCATTTCCCGAAAGCCTGCGCCATCAACCATGGAGAGAGGTCTCATGTCTTTAACCATCATGTTCAGAATTGACTCTGTAAGAGCAGCGGCTTGCTGAGGAGTACAAGAATTCCTCCTCAAAAGAAAGTCATCAATAGGCCCACTGCTTTTCTTAGAACTGAAACGAAAAAGATACATTTACTTCAGGACACATAGAATGGTAAAATATTTATTTGCAAACAATTATTAGAAAAATAAAATTATTTAAAAATAATAATTTTACACTACAAATGAAATGACAAGAAGAGAAATTCAGATATTATATAATTCTTCCTAATATCTCCTTTTTTAAGTTGTCATTAATATGGAACAAAATAAAGGACTCCTATCACTTAACGTCCCTCTCTTATAATCATTTTCCTCTCATGTAATACCTAATAGTGTTATAATAATAAAAACAGGCTTGACTCCTAAGCTCGATCAAAGCTTTATACTTTGCAAAACAAATAATAACATTACTGTAATTATATGATTATTGTTGTTATTATCATTACTATTATTATTGCATTCTCTCATAAAAAGATTTACAGCTAAGTTAGTTAGTTAGCTCTAGATGGAGAACACTCACCTCTCTCCTGCTCCGGGATGTTTCCTTTTTAAATGCTCCAGCATGCAGGTTGTGCTGCCGTGACAGGCAAGTTCCGCCTTGCATGCATTGCACACAACCGCATTTTTTGTTTTCAATTTGGTAAAGCTTTCCCACACTTTACTTGTTCGTTATTCGTTTGTACTCCGCCATAATTCTCGCTGTGTGTCCTTCTACTGCGATAGCATTCGGGAAGGCTGCATTACACTCTAGCGCTACAGTGCCGTAGCGGTCAAATTGTGATATTGCAGGCCCTTAAATTAAGTCACGTAATCAAACGACTACTCGACAACAAGAATATTTGTCGACAATGTCGACTAATCGTTTCAGCCCTATTGCAGATGTCAGTTTGCTTGCAACAAGTTCTTTAGTTCTTCCATGGACAAAAAGCACAGTATCATCTGCATACATTAGAACGTTAACACATGGACATACTTGAGGGAGATCATTAATATAAATACTAAATAAAATGGGTCCTAAAATAGACCCTTGAGGGACCCCTATAGGACAGCTATCAAAAGAAGAACACTTATCGACCACTTTTATGCATTGTTTCCTCTTAGTCAGATATGATTTCATCCAGGTCAGGGCAGTAGCAGATAAATTAAAATTCTGAAGTTTAGAATTAAACAGTTATGATTAACAGTGTCAAATGCATTTACAAGATCTAAAAACACAGCACCAACAACACCACCTTTGTCAAGTTGACTAATTTGTTCGACAAAAAAAACAATTAGCCGTTTCTGTAGAATGGTTCTTTCGAAACCCACATTGCATTGAATGTAAATTTACTTCACTTTCATTTAAATGAGAAACTAATTGGTCACAAACTACCCTTTCTGCAATTTTTGATGCTATTGGAAGGATACTTATGAGTCTATAATTTGATAGGAGAGTCTTATCACCTGCTTTAAAGATAGGTATCACTACTGCCGCCTTCCAGCAAGATGGAAAATAGGAGTTTGTTATTGACAGATTTATCAGATGTGTTAGAGGTTTGCAGAGAGATGATTTATACGTTTTAAAAAATTGTGCATCGATATCATAAACATCTTTAGACCTAGAGCCTTTTAAATTATCAAATATTTTCATTACAGTAGATTCAGAAACATTTTCAATTGTGAAGACAGGAGTTTCATTGTTTATAGGTTCTAGTACTCCTGATCTAGCACCAAATTTCATGGCCAGACACTGCACATTTTAAGTAGCGGGTGTTCTGTATGCTACGAGAGTTTGTATCATGGGTTGTGTAGATCAGTTTGAATATGGTTACACCCCAGCATATAGTCTTTAGAAAAATGTTCTGGGGATGGACGGGTGAAAGGAAGCAGGAATGAAGGAATGGATAGACAGATGGATGGATGTACGGGATTAACTGATGAATGATGGACAGATGGATGGATGAGAGAGACTGGTGATGAGGTAGACAGATAGATGGATTGATGGATGACAGACTGGATTAGGGCTGCTTATTTATTATTATTAGAAGACACTTATTCGAAAACAAATTTGTATTAGTCGATTGTCTGCATATCATTTAAAAAGTGTATACGCACCACATTAGTCGCTTTACATAGCCGTTCGCTCTAACCCTGACTGTTAACTTGGATAAATAAGTGCTATTGAGAGCATGTTTAAATGTCTATTTGTCCAAGGGTGTATGAGTAACATGGTGGCTAAAAATGAGGAATATGCAATCCTACGTTTGACAGATCTGTTGAGCAAATGCGCTGCATCCCTCCGCTTCTAACGGCAGCCGCTTCGGCTTCATTGTGTGCGGGACACAGAGCTCAGTTTTCCAGCGGTGTGGACGGACAAACTTGGGTTCCTGCGACATTCCAAAAAGCTAAATATGGCTTAATTCATTAAGATTCAGCATACACCTTAATAAAGCGTATTATGTACAGAAAAGAGCCTGAACGTCAACAGAAAGGGCATCAATAAAGGATCACAGGACAACGTTTGAGTGCTTTGCATTCATGTTCAAGGCTTCTGCTTTTCTTAATATGCTTGCATAATATGCTTTATTATATGGTGTGTATACAGAACATTTAGTGTTTTGGAATCAATGTCGCAGGAACATAAATTTGGCCATTTTGTTGGGACCGAAACCGGCTTTATAAAGAAGGGCATGATATGGCAGAGATGCGGAAATGAAGGCAAAACTGAGGCGAGTTAAGTTAATGGTCTATATAGTTGTAGTGTTTAGTTACTGCTTTATTTATTTATTTAATACAATGTATTGAATCTATTTATTTATTCCTATTTTTTGCGTTCTGACCTCAAGAGGTTTCTTTCGGTTTTAAAGCCGTCTGCTTGATTTTTTCCACTGTTATGTTTTCTTTTAAGTGCTTCAATTTTCTGTATTTTTATTTATTTGTTTATTTACCATTTATTTTATAAATTTTATAAGTTTAAAATATTGCTACAATTGAATTTTGTTTCTGAAGAAAATACTCACATTAGGCAATTTTTACAGTCTGATGCAGAGAAAAAATGTTTCGTTATGAGTCCGTAGGCCTTTTTATTTTTGCATTAATATTTTAGTTTGCTATTTTGGCTCGTTTGCCTAAAATTGATATTTACTCCATCTTTTTTTATTTTCACTAGTTCACTAGAGAAATATTATATTGAGACGTATAATCATAACTTGTGGCGGTGTCACAACGGATTGCATTATGTGTGCGCTTGATTTATATTTTAAAGGCTCATTATAATGATTTTGTATAGCTCTGTAATTTAGAACAATGTTAGCAATGTTACATAAAATATGTTTTTCATACGTGAAGCTTAAACCATCATCTGATGTCCCCATTCCCCATGTATATTGAAATATTTCAATTAATATCATAAACGTGCCAATAGTCGACTAATGGCCTAAATGAACGACTGCTAGTCGACTAAAGCAATCTCTAGTCGAGGGCAGCCCTAGACTGGATAGAAGGGAGTGATGGACAGATGGATGAACAAAGATTGATGGATGAGGGGATGGAGGGACAGATGAGAGGGACTGGTGATGAGGTGGACAGACAGATGGATAGATGAATGACAGACGGGATAGACAGATAGAAGGGAGTGATGGACAGACGGATGAACACAGATGGATGGAGTGACAGATGAGAGGGACTGGATATGAGGTGGACAGACGGACAAGCCATGAACATTACCTTGCGTGCCACCCTTGCCAGTGCCAGAAACTGAATTATTTTAATCATCAAGTTTCATTCAGTTAGTCTCATGAAATTTATTGAAACTGTTAATAATAATCAGTTGCTGTTCTTAATAATAAATAATGAATTATTCATTGGTTTTAATATACAAATAACGTACAACAAACTGTATGCATTTGCAATGTTGTCACCCCTTCCACCCCATCTCATTCTATCGTTCTTGTTTCCCAACTGTTTACGTTCACAAAACACACTACTTTTACAAGGATACTTTCTTATAAGGGAATTTTGACATAATTTTGTGTTTATATCAGGGCCGGCTCTAGGCATGGGCATGGGCAGGGGTGGGCTGAACCCACCTAAACGTCTGTCTTGCCCACCCAATGAGAATCAAAAAATAACACCAAAAATTGTTGTACTTTCTATTGGCTGAAAGCAACGTCACTCTTCACTTCACTGCTCTGGCTTTAGTTTGAAGCATGCTACATGCTACAGGTGGAAGCAAAAAGCAAAATGAATTTTAGACGCACTGCACACATGTAAAATTAAGCATGTAAAATTAATTGTGCAGTAAAATCAGATTTATTTATCCATTTTTGCGGTCTTATTTTGTGCTGTTAACAAACAGCTATTATTTGCTTGCAATATATAGGCTAGATTTTAACCTACTGACTTTCAGTAATGACTGAAAGCTCAATCTTCCGAAGCTCCCGCTTCAGAAATAAATCTGTGTCTCTCCATCTCAAACACCCCAATTCACACTACAGGTGGTAGCGAAACAATGTGCAAAATAGTTTAGTTTAGGCGCGATGCGCGCTCACGATACCACATGAAAAACAGCAGATACGATGTAAAGTTCATTGTGCAGTGTAATCAGATTAATTCATTCTATTCATTAAACGAAATTAAACAGAAATCAGTGATCGTTCAGTGATGGGGAATGTTCTTAGCCCGCTTTCTTTTATAGGCTTCTATTTATGTCCAGTTTACATAACCGCTTTATTTAAGGTGTAAAACATCAACAAAATTACTATATAATTTATACACAATTACTATATAAGAGGCAATAATCAACAATATTTTTTTTTCATTTTAAACTCGCAGTCTTCTGTAATGAATGCCTGTTTGTTATATTTATAACATCATAAATCATTTAAATCCTGCATGTATTGCAGTCATATACTGCAGTGTTTGTTGAATTCCAACAAATTCATGAGAGCATGATAATAAAGCAATTTTTAAAAATCTGGCTAATTTCATAAAACATTTTTACTTTTTCTAACGTATACAAACATTAGTTTTGTGTTGCTTAAAACTAAATATGAACTTGTTTTTTGCTGTGTTTCTGTTTTAAAAATACAGATCATCTTTTCTGTTTCTCCAGTTCATTTTCTCCAAATAAATAAAAAGAAATTATATGAAATTTGGGAGAAATGTTGTCAGAAGTTCACAGAAATAAACAAAAATCAGAAAAAAAGGAAAATACTTTTGAAATGGACTCTTAATTTTGTCTGCAGCTATACTGTCTGTGTGGTTGGGGTATATGCCCACCCAGAATATCTGCTAGTCCACCCAGTCCACCCTTCTGCACCTGGCAGGAACCGGGCCTGGTTTATATGTCAATTTTTTAATAAGATTTCAGTATGGTATTTTGCGCTCTTTCTGAGATGCGACTCAGTTTTTAGTGATTTTTCTGCATGAAAGTTGCATCGATACATATGTTTGATTTTTATCCATAGCAACTCATAAATAAAAAGTATTTAACATTATGTCTAAACACTATGGCATTAAAGTATTCTAGTATTCGAGTTTTCTAGGCTATAAAAGATGAAAAAGCAAATAAATCGACGTGGCAGTTGATTCGGTCAGTCGTCTACATTGTTTGGTTGCCATTAGTGTCAGGGTTGCGGACAGAGAACCCAGACGCAGACAGCTAAATAACCAAAAAATATTTTTATTAAACGTAAACACAAAACACACAATGGGGCAAAACAGGAATTCGTAATAATAAAACAAACAGAACACTTCCCACGAGGGGGAATAAACTCAAGGACTCAAAAAGAAACAAAAACGTATACTTCACAAAACACGACAGGGCAGGATCACAGCAAGGACAAAATTCCAGATGAGGGTAACGCAGGGCAAGACAAGGAACGGCAAATACAACAATGATCTGACACAGGACGAGGAATTCACTGGGCTTATAAAGGAGAACACTAACAAGGGATGATGACGCAGGGAGGGTGACGGCTAGGTGACGGGGATAGAGTACCGGGAAACAAGGGGGGCGGGGCCAAGGCAAGAGACAGGAGGACACACGGCACAATGTCAAAACAAACTGCCACGTACCCCCACACAAGACGTAACACACACAAGACATGGTACTGTCACGACCCTGTCCACAAGGCTTGAAAACACCGGACAGGATCCTGACAATTAGCATATTTAGGTTTAAAATGAATGCTGCTATTTTTTGGGCTATTTCAAGCTAATTGGGCAATTTTTTTACAATAAAATAAACCAGCACAAAAAAACTGTAATATAAATGTAAGTCAAACAATTGAACTATCTGCTGTTTTGGGAGAAGTTGCATAACTGAGAAAATCTGCACGGTAACATTTGTGAGAAAATCTGCACGATCACATTTGTGAGAAAATCTGGACGTCACATTTGTGAGAAAATCAAGCTGAGAGAATCTCATAAAAAGGTGAGACTTAAAAACTGTACATTTATATGGTACACCTTTGCATTTTCTCTCGAATTGCATTATGTATTTGTAAAACGCTTTCTGTTTGTTTCAGAGTTTAGTTTCTTTTGCAAAAAAGGTTGCGTTTGTTTGCAAAATGCTGTATTTGTTTGTTAAGTTTTGGCACAATTTTCGCTCCATATGAGAGGGACTGGTGATGAGGTGTACAGACAGACAGACAGACAGATGGATAGATGAATGACAGACGGGATAGACAGATAGAAGGGCGTGATGGACAGACGGATGAACACAGATGGATGGATGAGGGGATGTAGGGACAGATGAGCGGGACTGGTGATGAGGTGGACAGACAGACAGACAGACGGACAGATGAATGACAGACGGGATAGACAGATAGAAGGGAGTGATGGACAGACAGATGAACACAGATGGATGGATGAGGGGATGGAGGGACAGATGAGAGGGACTGGTGATGAGGTGAACAGACAGACAGACAGATAGATGGATGGATGAATGACAGACGGATAGACAGATAGAAGGGAGTGATGGACAGACAGACAGATGGATGGATGAATGACAGACGGGATAGACAGATAGAAGGGAGTGATGGACAGACGGATGAACACAGATGGATGGAGTGACAGATGAGAGGGACTGGATATGAGGTGGACAGACGGACAGACAGACAGATAGATGGATGGATGGATGGATGGATGGATGGATGAATGACAGACGGGATAGACAGATAGAAGGGCGTGATGGACAGACGGATGGAGGGACAGATGAGAGGGACTGGTGAGGAGTTGGACAGACAGACAGACAGATGAATGACAGACGGGATAGACAGATAGAAGGGAGTGATGGAGTAGCAGTGTTTGTCTGGTGGTTGCAGATGACAGACCTGTGTGTGTTCTCTTGTGTCGCTGCAGCTCATCAGATCGGGTGAAGCGTTTCCCACAGAAGGACCAGGAGCAAACGAAGGGTCTTTCTCCAGTGTGCCAGCGTAAGTGTGCTCGCAGATGAGACGTCTTCCCATAGACCTTCCCACATCCAGGAATATGACAGATGTGCTGCTTCTTCTTACTGGGGTCATTGCTGCCATAAAAGAAATGAGTTGACACGGTTTCAAACAGTGCCTTTAATGACAACTAAGACCTTTGGGGATTTGTCTTCATGAAAGCTGCATTGATACATATGCTTGCCTTTGATCCATAGCGCCTTACAAATAAAAATAATTTAACCTTATGTCTAACATTGTGTCTGCTTTGCAGTATGGTTTACACAATAGTATAGTGCGGAGGCACTGATAGATAAGCCAATGGCAGAGGGAGGGGAGACGAAAGGGAGTGACTGGATGTGCTGCAATATAACATTTGGGCACATACAATTTAAAATATATATTGTTGCAAATATACAGCATCTCACAGAAGTGAGTACACCCCTCACATTTTTGTAAATATTTTATTATATCTTTTCATGTGACAACACTGAAGAAATGACACTTGGCTACAATGTAAAGTGAGTGTACAGCTTGTATAACAGTGTAAATTTGCTGTCCCCTCAAAATAACTCAACACACAGCCATTAATGTCTAAACCGCTGGCAACAAAGTGAGTACACCCCTAAGTAAAAATGTCCAAATTTGGCCTAAATAGATATTTTCCCTCCCCGGTGTCATGTGATTCGTTAGTGTTACAAGGTGTCAGGTGTGAATGGGGAGCAGGTGTAATAAATTTCGTGTTATCGCTCTCAACATGGCACCTCATGGCAAAGAACTCTCTGAGGATCTGAAAAAAAGAATAGTTGCTCTACATAAAGATGGCTTAGGCTATAAGAAGATTGCCAAGACCCTGAAACTGAGCTGCAGCACGGTGGCCAAGACCGTACAGCGGTTTAACAGGACAGGTTCTACTCAGAACAGGCCTCGCCATGGTCGATCAAAGACGTTGAGTGCACGTGCTCAGCGTCATATCCAGAGGTTGTCTTTGGGAAATAGACGGATGAGTGCTGCCTGCATTGCTGCAGAGGTTGAAGGGGTGGGAGGTCAGCCTGTCAGTGCTCAGACCATATGGCACACACTGCATCAAATTGGTCTGCATGGCTGTCGTCCCAGAAAGAAGCCTCCTCTAAAGATGATGAACAGTTTGCTGAAGACAAGCAGACTAAGGACATGGATTACTGGAACCATGCCCTGTGGTCTGATGAGACCAAGATAAACTTATTTGGTTCAGATGGTGTCAAGCGTGTGTGGCGGCAACCAGGTGAGGAGTACAAAGGCAAGTGTGTCTTGCCTACAGTCAAGCATGGTGGTGGGAGTGTCATGGTCTGGGACTGCATGAGTGCTGCCGGCACTGGGGAGCTACAGTTCATTGAGGGAACCATGAATGCCAACATGTACTGTGACATACTGAAGCAAAGCATGATCCCCTCCATTCCATCAGGATAAAGACCCCAAAAGAAGCTGAGGGTAAAGGTGATGGACTGGCCAAGCATGTCTCCAAACCTAAACCCTATTGAGCATCTGTGGGGCATCCTCAAACGGAAGGTGGAGGAGTGCAAGGTCTCTAACATCCACCAGCTCTGTGATGTCGTCATGGAGGAGTGGAAGAGGACTCCAGTGGCAACCTGTGAAGCTCTGGTGAACTCTATGCCCAAGAGGGTTAAGGCAGTGCTGGAAGATAATGGTGGCCATACAAAATATTGACACTTAGGGGTGTACTCACTTTTGTTGCCAGCGGTTTAGACATTAATGGCTGTGTGTTGAGTTATTTTGAGGGGACAGCAAATTTACACTGTAATAAAAGCTCAATAAAAGGGAAGGAAGGAGGCGGGAACCGGCAAACAATCACAAACTTTTAATAAAAAATAAAGAAACAATACTCCAGCAGTAAAAAGGCCGGCAGCCAAACAAAACTTAACATGTCCGGGCCCGGTCCTCTCTCGCGGTATACTCCTGTCGATCGTCCTTTAATGCTTCCGATCTCCTCCGTGAGAGATGCGAGACTGGTATAACGCCCAGCTGACACTCATTATCGCTCACGCCACCGGCCTCACTTCCTCCTCCCACGGCTCTCATCACGCCTCCCTCGTCACATACACTGTTATACAAGCTGTACACTCACTACTTTACATTATAGCAAAGTGTAACTTCTTCAGTGTTGTCACATGAAAAGATATGATAAAATATTTGCTCAAATGTGAGGGGTGTACTCACTTCTGTGAGATACTGTAGTTGCAAAATGCGACCATGTGGTGTGCTCCTGCGAATGCTCAGCTCTGCACAAGCATTTAAATTAATCTGATAACGTTAGCCAGGGTTCCTCAAATCCGGTCCTGGGGGGCCAGTGTCCTGTAGAGTTTATCTCAAGCCCTGATTAAACTCACTCACATGTGATGGTCTAGTGATCCTCAAAAGACCTCGATTAGCTTGCTCAGGTGTGTTTGATCAGGGCTGGCATCGGCCCTTCCTGGGCAAGATTTGAGGAACCCTGAAAAAAGCAGACTTACCGTCCCTCTCCGTCTTTGCAGTATGGACAGGTGCATGCTTCCCTGCGTGTCCGTCTGCTGGCTGGTGTGGGACTGCCCTCAGCATTCTCATCCATCACACTGCCGCTTTCTTCCAGAGCGTCTCCACCCCCTGCATCACCTGCGCAACACACCACATTTTAATATGACTCTTTCATTCTAATAACTACTGCAAATGACTGGAGTTATGAATCATTAACGGGTCACTGACGTACAATATAATCCCCATTTATGTGGTGCGACCAATTACAGCAATGATAGAGTAAAATAGACCTACAGTATATGCTTGTTTTTCTTATCAAGAACATGTCAAACAAAATAAACAAGATAACCGTATATATCACAGACTGTCAATATACCTTGCGTTTTGTTCGTTTTGTTTTGTCTTTTTTCTTTTTGTATTATAGCGTTCCGCGCAGTTTTGATGTATTTTTTTCAACATAAAAAACGATATACAAGATATAATATTAATGCATTATGAATATTTAATGATAATAATAAGCTTGATGTGAAATTGTGACTAAATAAAAACGTAACAAATTACGTCGTCATTAACTTAACTTAATGATTATGATCAGTGTTGCTTTTCCATGCTAGGAGCAATTACGGGAGTCAAGGGTTTCAAAGATGATGCCATAGTAACTTCTTGACAGGTAGGAACATGTTATGATTCGATTTTGATTATGTTGCTTATGTAGTTTGTGGACCTTTATGCATTACATCGTTACTCAGCGTCTAACGGGAACTATGCTGCATCTAATCCCATTTTAAAGCTGTTGTTTATGGAAGTGGTTTTCGCTATTGTAGTAACGTTATGTACTGTAACATGTTCTCACTGGGGAATGAGACATGATTTAATTGGAATTAATCCAAGAGCTTCTGGTTTGTGCAGGCGCGTTCATACGTTTTGGAGGCGTGGCTTTTACGGCGATTCACATGCTGGTTTATTAACATTGTTGTACATTTTACACTATTTTTAGGGCTGCCCCTGACGAGCTATTTCTTTAGTCGATTAGCAGTCGTTCATTTAGGCCATTCGTCGACTATTTGCACATTTATGATATTAATTGAAATATTTCAATATACATGGGGAATGAGGACATCAGATGATGGTTTAAGCTTCATGTATGAAAAAGATATTTTATGTAACACATTTTATTTATTTCTGTATATAATGTATTGAATATATTTATTCCTGTTGTTTTGCATTTGGTGTTAAGGCTTTGTTTTCTTTTACGTTGGTCAGTTTGCTGTATTTTTATTTATTCGTTCATTTACAATTTATTTCATATTGTACTTTTAAAATATTGCCACAATTTCGATTTTGAAGAAAACACTTGTTTTCCACATTATAGTCTATTTTTGCGGTTATATATACATATACAGTGTATAAGTCTTATAATATATTATATATAAATTGTTTTTATTGCTAACATTTTTCTATATTACAGAGCTATACAAAACCATTATAATGAACCTTTAAAATATAAATTAAGTGCTCAAGAGCATGCATAATGCAATACACTGTGACACCACTACAAGTTACGATTAGGTCTCAATATAATATTTCCCTTTATAAAACGGTCAGTTCTTGTGCTTGATTCTGATTGGCTAAGCCGAGTTCTAAGCCGTTATAAAATACCTTGATTAATAACTGCTTACATAGCCTAAATATAATTTTATTTACTTTATTTTATGAAACCTTGCTACGCATATGGAAAAACAGTTTTGTAAAAGCAATAAGCCCCACGAAGCAGTGGGTTACAGGGCATTTTAGAACAGCTAAGGGGGTTTTAATGACTCCGCTTCGCGCCACAATGCCCTTATCTGTTATAAAATGCACTGTAACCCACTGCTCCGCGGGGCTTATTGCTTTTACAAAACTGTTTTTCCATATGCGTAGCAAGGTTTCAGGTTTCAAGGCCTACGGACACGTAACGAAACCTTAATTTCTCTGGATCAGACCGCAAAAATAGACTATAATGTGAAAAACAAGTGTTTTCTACAAAATCAGAAATGTGGCAATATTTTAAACGCAGAATATGAAATAAATTGTAAATGAACTAATAAATAAAAATACAGCAAACTATCCAACGTAAAAGAACTCACAGCCTTAACACCGAATGCAAAACAATAGGAATAAATATATTCAATAAATTATTTAAATAAATAAAATGTAAAACAGCAACTAAAAACACTACAACAATCTATTTTCTTAACTCACCCAACTTTTCCTTCGATTTCCGCATCTCCGTCATCAGTGCGCTTCTTCATACACCGTAGACAGCCCCACCGGTTTCACGGAGGACACGGAGATCAGTTTTCCCGACGATATGGCCAGACTTATGTTCCTGCGACATTCCAAAACACCAAATGTTCAGTATAATCTATATAATAAAGTGCATTATGTAAAGAAAAGAAGATGCCCAGAACATGAATGCAAAGCATTTACACGCTTTGTCCCGTGATCTTTTTTTTATGAGCTTTCATTCACGTTCTAGGGTAGCTCTTCGGCATTTACATAATACACTTTATTAAGGCGTATACTGAATTTGATCTTTATGGATTAGGCCTCAGTAGGCATTTTGGATTGTCGCAGGGACCCAAGTCTGTCCGCATTGCCGGGAAACTGAGCTCTGTGTCCCACACACAATGAAGACGATGCGGCTGCCTTTAGAAGTGCACTGATGGCAGAGGCATTGAAGGGATGCAGTAAATGTGCTTAACAGATCTGGCAAACGTAGGATTGCATTCCTCATTTTTTAGCCACCATGCTGGATTTGTGGACAAAAAAACAGAAGCAAAGGTGGCCTATGTTTCACGGTAATGAACATTTTTTCAGATTGTGAGTTCTGTGCAGCTGGCAACATTATTTCCCACCGCAACCTTTTTTTTTTAAAAGCGAGAAAGTAAACTATTGCTTTAAGTTGGTGTCATTCATCCAAATGCGCCATTGATGTCCGCGTGCGCTTTTGGTTTTAAACCCAGTGTCCTGCCACCCTTGAAGGTCAATTTAATTATTTTTTCAATATAGCGCCAGATCATAATAGAAGTCATTTAAGGTTACCTTTCCTATATAACATGTCTATACCTTGTTCTTTTATTAAACAAACTAAATAGAATTATGCTATTTATCCTATTTACACGACGGCATGTCATTTCTGTTTCTACATGGTCACGCATTTACAATTCTCCACTGCTCGCCGTATCGAGTTCCGCCACGATGCACGCACACACACACGCACGCACGCACGCACGCACACACACACACGCACACACACACGCACACACACACACGTGCGAACATACACATGTAAGCACACTCCACATGGATTAAAGTGAAAAAAATTCTTCTGACTGATTTTTTTTCAGGCCAAGTCATATTCCTTTAACCAATAGCTTTTTTTTTGTGTGTTTTTTTTAACCACTTTACATAGTATTGCCAGTTTGCATATTTTAAAAGCTATTTTTAATTATGAAAAAAATATACTTACCTAGACAAATAATTAACCATCTATAACTTTTCAGTGCATTTTTTAATTTATCTTATAAGAACAAACAATGTTTTCTGAAACTCTTAATAATTAACAGAAAAAACAAAAACAAAATAAAAGAACCACGAAAGACCAAAAATGTTGTTTGTATTTGTCTCCAGAGTGCTTTTCACTTTTTCTGCCTTTTGGCTGTGAAACCATATTCCTGAAGCTTGGCTACACCTGACACCCGTTTCAGTGTTTGACAAGCTACATGACTAGTTTCAGTGTTTGACTATTTACAGTGTTTGACTAGCTTTCCCAAGGTGACCATTAAGAAGGTAGCCTATCACTTTAACATTTCCATAGTGACGCGGCACTCCTTATCATGTGACACACCGCAGAGCCACAGCAGCTGAATGACTGATGCATTGCTTTTACATCATTTTTCTTTTTTACTCAAAACAATTCACAAACTCTTAACTATGTCATGAAATATCTGACATTGTGATTGTCAAATATGTGCATGTGAATGTGTTTTGTTGTTTAAACACTTATAATGATCGCATTAGTTGAGCTATAAGCGGGCGCCGCCATGTTTGTTTCTGCCGTGGTCTGAGATCTGTCGGATTTACATCACGTGAATTCATCAACTTCTCTTAAAAACACAAACGTAAGTGCCTGGTGAACTGGTAGAAGAATTGAGTGATCTTAACAATTGCTTAAATTGCAGATACAGTGTCTGATCTGAATAAAACACATCCGTCAAATTACATTTGAGGAGATTGTTATTGCCGCTTCCATAGACATCAGTGTGTATTATGCAATCTCTAAATGTATTTTGTGCTTGAAGGCACGTGTATGTCTGAAGGCTAAATTAAACATTATGTGGTTGAAAGCACTGCACAGTTGTGATATGTGACAGGATTGAGTCTGTCTCTGGCTCAGTGCCAGCCAAAGCGCTGAATGTTCTAATCACATCGGTGTGATCGTACGCATCAAAGGGTTAACAACATTATGAAAAGTGAATGTAAGACATTGGGTGTGTTTATATTTGGCATTAACATGCGATCTCGGTGATCTGAACAAGCAGATCGGATCTTCAGACAATCAGGACACAGCGCGTTTACACTTGTCAACAAGTGGCTTCCACATCTGGATAACTGATCGGATCTCTATAGTTTCCCGCCCATTATTTTAATAAGCATGCAATTTAAAAATAGCCTCGGTGCAGGGAGATTTCACACAACACGTATAAAGGGGAGGATGAGCATGTTACAGATTTGATACACAGCCATGTTGAACTCGAGGCAGCGGTGGGAAGTAAACCACGGTTAAAACGATTAATGATCTTATATGTGAAAGTATAAGCAGAGGACGTTTGTAAAATGACAAACAACAGCTTTTGTACTTGAGCTGTGCCGGTTTCGCACGCACGCACGCACACACACAGACTCTAACTGTGTTTTTAATCACATCATTTGTTTATTCATGTCACGGACACAAAATAAATCACATAAGTAGGCCGAAGTTCCTATGATCAAAAGCGACCACTTACATCGTTCTCGTCTATTTGGGTTGGTTCGGCTTAAAGTGACAGCGCGTCGTTTCTTTGGTCTGCGCCCTAAATAGTTTCAAGCTGCCCGTCTGCCGCTTAATCTGTTTTATGGGGAAGGTACTTTCGAGTCAGATCCGTGGGCGTGGCTTGTTGGTTTTGACTAAATCTTTGGTGTTTCAAGTCTTACGAAACCTTTACCCTAACCCACACCCTAACCTTACTCTAACCATCTAAACTACCTATGATTGTTAAAATTGATGAAAAAACACATTAGGGTGATGACGTCAGACTCGAAACACCAAGGATTTAGTGAGAGCCGTACGAGACACAAGCGGCAGCAGCCCTCGGGGAACCGGAGAGTTGATTACGCCGTATAGGCTACAGTAAACACACACGTATGTTAGAAACAAGCTGATATATTGTTGCTATTCGTGTCTGTGACATGAAAATAAACAAATGATGCGTTTTAAGCTGGCACTGTGTGTGCGAGTCAACGCCATTCATGGCAGTCACAAATACAGCGATGATACAGCTGAAGTGGTCAAGTAAAACATCTCGTGTGATTTGACATAAATCCTCTGTAGGTTAAAGTATCCATGATAATTTCGTGGGAAAATGAACGAGTGTGCAACGTTCGAGAGCAAGAGTAAACTTTCCGCTGCATTTGTCAGCTGCTCCGCAGTCTGACAGGTTTCGGACAGACGAGAGATTAATGACAGCGGGCGGGGTTTTCTGTGAAATTGTACCGGTAAATGTAGATAAACTGTCTGGATTGCGTTTACATTACACTGAGATCCGATCACAATGCGTCCTCGACTACCTCTGGATCAGGACACGCTGATTGGAAGACATTCCGATCAGAAGCGCGTTTACACTTGTCTTTTCAATGTGTATGTGGACAACATCCAGATACAGGTCGCATGTTAATGCCAAATATAAATGCACCCAATATTAAGGACAGGCTGGAACTCTGCAATTGACGGAAATCTGTCGTAGACTCGCTGCAATTAACGGAAATCCGTCGTAGCGACGGAGAACTTTAATCCATGACTCCAGGGGCGGAGTTTGCGTATGGCAGTTGCCATACCCTAGCATTTAGACAAAACAGTGGAAACAAAGTGTGCATATTGATGCTCATTAAAGATAATCAAAATATTTTAGACTACTGTTACGGTAAGACACGTGACTAGTAATTTTTGACATTTATTGCATTGCAGGTTCGAATCCACCTTTAGCTTGTCTACATTTTCAATCACATATTAGATCATCTTTTGGCAGCCCTACAGCTACAGCAGGCCCTGATTGGTTGGATTACATCACCTGTTGGATTACGTCACTTCCTGTTTGCTGAGAGCGCGTGGTTTGAGCCGGAGCTCTTTCAAACTTATTCTAAATACATTGTTTATTCTTGTTATATCTTAAGACTTGTGTTCTAAATTGTTAATCATCGAGGGTAAAACTTATCCTTAAGTATATCCCATACCAAAATCGTCCTTAAACGCACTGATAAATTATTTTTATCGGATCACTCGCTATTAGCCCTCAGGCTGTTAGCATTACCAGCCTGCTTACTGCTAAAAACACTGTTCTCATTATTACATCACTAATGGCTAATGTTTCAGATGTATTTTTACCTCTGAGACAAGATGAGGAAACGTTCGCACTTCAGTCGGAACTGGAGGCTGTGGAGAAGCAGATCCAGGATTTACTTGAGAGGCAGACACGGCTGCGAGAACTTAAAACGGCGCTGGAAACATCCCGAGCTGACGCTCGCAAATCCGCGGTAAGTTTTCATCGCGATTGTAATACTCCTTCCACTTCTACTCCGCGTGTTTCTCTGCACAGAGCCCAGGCTTCGAGAACACGATCAGCCCAAATGAACTTCACTCCTGCACCGGCACACCCATGGCGAAAAGCGCGAGCCAGGACTGGAGCGATGACCCAATCGCCGCCACCGGTCTTCGAGATCCCGAAAAGGAACCGCTTTGCTGCCCTCTGCGAGACGGAATGCAACGCTGTGGTCATCGGAGACTCAATCGTCCAGAACGTACGCGCTTCCTCTATTAAAGGTAAGGTGCGCACTCATTGTTTTCCTGGCGCCCATGTTCTTGATGTCTCTGCGCAGGTATCTGCGATCCTGAAGGACGACGCTAACGTTGGAGCTATCGTGCTGCACACGGGGGTGAATGACGTCAGGATGCGGCAGTCGGAGATCGTGAAGAGGGACTTTAGGAGTCTGATCGAGACGGTACGCAACGCATCGCCCACGGCAAGGATCATCGTATCAGGGCCGCTTCCTACCTACCGACGAGGGAATGAAAAGTAGACTATTTTCTCTAAATAAATGGTTGATGTCATGGTGTATTGAACAGAAGCTGCTCTTGGTTAATAATTTTGATGTGTTCTGGGAGCGACCTAGGCTCTTCCGCCCTGACGGCCTGCACCCCAGCAGCATCGGAGCGGTTCTTCTGTCTGACAACATCTCAAAGACGCTATGCACCATTTGACTACGTCTCCCAACGGTAAGTCAAAACTTTAACCAGTCTGTGTTCCTCCCACTCATCTGTTATAAATGTTACTGCTTCCAAATGCATAGAGACCGTATCTGTCCCCCGAATAATACTACAAAATAATAATTTAGGCAAAACCCAGAGAAAAAATCTGATCGTGATTAAACCTGAAGACAATGTAATAAACGACCAAAACCATCTTAAAGTTCGGCCTACTTAATATTAGATCACTAAATTCAAAAGCAGTTATTGTAAATGAAATGATCACAGACAACAGTTTTGATATACTTTGCGTTACCGAAACCTGGCTTAAACCAAATGATTATTACGGTCTAAATGAGTGTACCCCACCAAGCTACTGTTAAATGCATGAGCCACGTCCGGTTGGTCGAGGTGGTGGTGTCGCAACAATCTTTAGAGACTTTCTTACTATAACTCAGAGAACAGAGCATAAATTTAAATCTTTGAAGTGCTTGCGTTGAACATACAGTTAGGGCCATAAATATTTGGACAGAGGCACATTTTTTGTTATTTTAGTTATTTAATAGATATTGTCTTAAAGTGCACACTCTCAGCTTTATTTAGAGTGTATTCACATCCAGATTAGCTGAAGGATTTAGGAATTACAGCTCTTTAATATGAAGCGCCCCCCTTTTTCAAGGGACCAAAAGTAATTGGACAGTTGAATAAAAAGCTGTTTTATTCACATGTATGGGCTCTTCCTTAAATAATTTTGTCATAAATGAAGCATGTTAAAGGTCTGGAGTTGATTCTACATGTGGTGTTTGCATTTGGAAGCTGTTGCTGTGAACCCACATCATGGGGTTCAGGGAGATCTCCATGCAAGTGAAACAGACCATAGTTAGATTTTAAAAACACTACACATCCGTCAGAAAGATGCCAGGAACATTAAGAGCGGCCAAATCAACAATTTGGGACATTCTGGGGGGAAGAAAAACACACCACTGAGCTCAGTAACAAAACAATCCTAGGTGTCCATATGAGATCAAAGTGGTGGATGATGACATTATCCTCTCCATGATAAAGAAAAACATCTTCACAACTTCCAGACCAAAATCACAGATTTTGCACTGCTTCAACCTCTCCACTACTTATGCAATAACTGCACTGCGACAAGATAAGACATGTTTTGTAGTTATCCTGTTTGCTGTTGATTTCATGTTTGGCCTATATTTTAGACTCATACCCGATTAACGTTGTCGTTGGTGGTTTTTAATGACATCATCTGGCTTATTTGTTTGAAGCGATTGTCACACACAGTATAAATGGCAGATGGTTTAGTAGATATTTTGTTGGAGTCGCCCTTATGCTGCAGGATTTAGAGCTTTAAAAACCACATTTTAAACCTTATAAAGGTAGGGTGTGTTATCTGTTAAGTCTTTGTGCATGTTCATCCATTCTTTCAGTGTCGTGGATTACATTTACATTTAGTCATTTAGCAGACACTTTGATACAAAGCGACTTACTATGAGGGAAACAATGGAAGCAATTGGATAAGGACAACAAAAGGCATAAGTGCAGTAAAACTGGTCTCACATATCCAACCACAGTATACAAATCTAGGTCTGTTTTTTTTAAGGATAGAAAGAGTAGAAAAGAGAGCTAATCGGTCAGGTGTTGACGGAAGAGATGTGTTTTCAGACGATTCTTAAAGATGGCTACAGAATCTGCTGATCTTGTAGCAGCGGGCAAATCATTCCACAAATGTGGAACCGATCCAGAGAAGGTACGCAAGAGTGATTTTTTTCCTTTTTAGGATGGCACTACAAGACGTTGTTCGTTTGCAGAGCGTAGGGATCTGGTAGGTACATAAGTCTGTATTAGCGAGTGAAGATATGGGGGTGCCGAACCAGTGGTGGTCTTGTAGGCCAAGAGCAGAGCTTTGAATTTGATGCGAGTGACTATAGGGAGCCAATGTAAGGAGTGAGGTGTGCTCTCTTCGGTTCATTGAAGACCACTCTTGCCGCTGCATTCTGGATCATCTGTAGAGGTTTGGTTGTGCAAGCTGGAAGTCCAGCTAGTATCGCATTGCAATAGTCCAGTCCGGAAAGAACAAGAGCCTGGACTAGGACTTGCGTAGCATGCTCGGATAGGAAAGGTCTAATTTTCCTAATGTTGTAGAGGATGAATCGACAGCAGAGTTTCTCAACCAGGGGGTCCACGGACCCCTAGTTTGTCGTTGGCGTAATTGCAGGGGGTCCGTTGAACCCTTTAAAAATGTTTTGAGTCATCTTGAATTCAGGGTTTGAAATTAACACCCACCAGACGCAGATAAAAATCAACCGAGAAGGCTAATTCAGTCAAATTAAATGCCAAATTGACTAGTTACTTGTGTTCATAAATTGTTCATTCACGTTGCAGGGTAGGGTCATATAAACCAAATCATATTCTGCACATTTCTGACTCAAACATACCCATCATGCGGCATCATTAAGAGCGGTCGGCAGCACTGTGAGAGAGTCAACTGCTTTGTTTGCTTTTGAATTGCTCTTGCTGTACTTTGATGTCATATATATAGGTGGTTCTGCACACTGCCGCACAAAGTCAAACAAGCCTATTTTCATTGAAGCACCAAGCATTACCATATTCTTGAGCTCAAGCTCTTAGCATAACCGAAATGGCATCAGTTTCAATGTGCGGATTGCTCAGAACGCATAAGTGTAACAGAGGCCTTCTAGTGTGTGAAAGTGTGCATGTGCAAAAAGCAATCTTTGTCATATCACTCATCTGTTTCAGACACCTGACACCGCACTGATTGGCCTCTTATTCAGAGCGGTTTCGCATCAGATCGGTTGTAAGGAATGCATAGGCGTAATTTGCGGGTGGGACATGTCCCCATCACTTTTCGGAAGAAATTAAGAAATGCTTGCGGAAGGTGTGCATTGTTTAGGGGGCATTAACATCTAAAAGTTGTGGGAGGATGCGCCGCTTTCTCACCATTTCCCGTTGCTCACACAAGTTATGTTTGAGGAAGACAGTGAGCCGCGACTCCAGAATCGCAGCCAGTATGAAATGCATGCATCATCCGCATTCACAGCGCTTACTTGTGCATCCGAGCACAAAAATGAGTAAACCAACGAACAAGGGACATTTTTAGTCATAGGCATGAACTATTTTTAAGCATAATGCACCGCAACAGCCCCAAACTGTCATTTTGGGAATGAACCACATTCTGTGAGAGCTGGAGTCAAAAAGCGGAGTAGGCAATGGACAGACCGCCCACTATTTATGATAAATATTCTATACTATATATCATCATTAGTCCCATAACCTGGCATGGTCGTCGGGTCGCTGTACTGTTGAACATCTAACCAGGTCCCTCCATTTGCCTCGGTCATGTGCTAGTGTGCCCGTGTCTCTGCAAAGCTTTTCATAGTCCATTCTGTAATGTTGTCAGCGCACTTCCTCTGTCTGCCTCATCTTCTGCCACCCGGGACGCTACCTTGGAGGATTGTTGTGGACAAGTTGTTAGCTCTAATGACATGTCTATACCATTTCAGCTTTTTCTTTCTAACTGCAGTGAGTAGATCTTCACACTGGCCTGCTTTGCGCCTGATGATATTTCTCACGGTTTCATTTGTGATATGGTCCTTGTAAGAGATGCCAAGCACGGTTCTATAGTATATCATTTCTAATGACAGTATTCTTCTTTGCAGCTCTGCTGTGAGGGTCCAAGACTCACAGGCGTAGAAGAAGACTGAGAGGAGAAGTGCACGTAAGTCTAATTTTTGTTTTTAGAGAGATATTTTTATCTCTCCACACAGGTTTCAGCTTTGACATGGCTGCTGTTGTTTGTCCTGTCCTTGCAAAAATGTCTGGTTTTGACCCCTCTTCGCTGATGATAGTGCCCAAATATTTGAAGTGCTTCACAGTAGCCAACATTTGTCCTCTAACTTCGATGTTGGTAGTGACCTGCTTGTGACTATTTGTCATCAGCTTAGTCTTTTCAGCGCTTATCTCCATGCCAAACCTAGAAGATATTTCTTCCAGATTTTTCACTAAGGTGACCAGCTCTGCTTCACTGCCAGCTAGCCCATCAATGTCGTCTGCAAATCGGAGATTGGTAATGTTTCTACCTCCAATGCTGACTGTGCCACAGTGGTTCTCCAGGGCCTCACTCATGATGCGCTCTAAGTATATGTTAAAGAGAGTGGGCGACAGAAGGCAGCCTTGCTGTACACCTACTGTTGTGCGAAACCACTGTCCCATAAAGCCCTGGTTGACTACTGCACTACTGGCCTCATCATACAGATGGTATTGATAACGAGTTAATACAGAAAAAATTTATTAATGTAGTCTTTGTTTTTGTACCCACCACTTGCAAAACAAAGTTACGCCACTAAAGGAATGTGTCAGGTCAGGTGCACGTCAGGTCAAGTTGGGCAACTCACAGGTCTTGCACACCAGAGTTCAAAGTCCACTCCTGTTAGAAATTTAAAACTTTTAAATGTTATTTTTATTGAACAACGAATAGTCTCTGTAACGAAGAAGGCGGGACGAGAGCCGTGAGGCAATGAGGCGGGGCCAGTGGCGTGAGTGATAGTGGGAATCAGCTGTGCGCACACCGGTCCCGCATGTCTCACAGAGGAGATCGGGAGCATAAGAGGACGAGCGACAGGACTATGGACGAGAGAGGACCGGGCCCGGACATGTGTTAAGTTTGTATTTATGTTCTTGTGGCCAGCAGTTGATCGTGAGGTGGCTGCCGGCCTTTTATTTCCATGTTATTGTTTATTTATTTTATTTAAGTTTTTGAATGTTCGCAGGTTCCCGCCTCCTTACTTCCCTACTTTTAACTGTATTACAGTCTCTATTAGTGTTGGGCAATATTCTCTATAGTCAGATCGTTCTATCGCCATTCTATGGATCGCCGATACATGATAGTATCGAAGGGCGGGGCAATTTACACATTTATCAATTGGACAAGTTAAATTTTTGGACAAAACAGAAGCTTACGTGGCTAGAAAATGCTCATGTGTGACTGCAATTAACATTCAACATCAGAGTGTAATTTTAGTGCAGTTGGCAACATTGTTACTTCCCACCGCAACCTTTTAAACGAGAGAAAGTAAACTATTGCTGTAAGTCAATATCATTCATCCAAATGCATCATTGATGCCCGCGTGCGCTGTTATTACTTGGAACAACTCGTGCGCTGGTTTTAAACCCTCACGCGCATTGCAATTTCTGCAAGGAAAAGCCAGAGCCACGCGCATCACAAGCTCTCTCGTGCGCGGAAAACTCAAACCCCGCACATTACAAACTCTCTTTGGCATGAGGAAAAGCATAACCCGCGTGCATTGCAAGCTCTCTTGCACGAAGAAATGCACAATGCGTGTTTGTAATATTAATTTGCAACATATATTGGCAAACAGCCAACTATCATCTAAGGAATCAGCTATCACCGATATGTCTGAGTATCGTCGACACACAATAGTATCGTCAATCGGAACAACCCTAGCCTCTATATCACGTTGGTAAAGCTGTTATTGTTTTTAATCATTTTCTACACATATTAAACATTATATAATGATAACTTATAACGGTAACTGATCAGTAATGGTTGGTGTAAGTTCTTGTTGACAAATTAATGTTAATAAACTGCAGTTAAGTGTGTTTATACTGTTGGAGATACTGAAATAGAATGTTTTGGCGACGTAACTGTGATTATCGCGTATTAATTTTAATGCAACTGAAAACCATTAAATGGTCGTGTAATTTTAAGTTAGGCTTACATATATTGACTTTACTAATCTTTTTGTTTTCCTAATTTAGTGGAAATATGTTGTTGTGCTGGGAAACAAAAATGGGATGGGATGTGAGCGTTGGGGGTTCATGAGGATGGTTTGAGATGTGATTGGGTCCAGTAATCCAAAAAGGTTGAGAACCACTGATCTACAGGACCAGGTGGTGCTGGCAACATGATCCGTGAAGTTAAGCTGACCATAGATTACCACTTCCTGATTTCTGTCCGTTCTGGAAGGTGTGTTGGTTGTTAAGCCTAGTTGAATGGAGAGGTTGTGATGAATCTTCGGGTCGGCCGGGATAACAAGCAGTTCTGATTTAGCAAGGTTCAGCTGCAGGTGATGGTCCTTCATCCAGAGTGAGATGTCACTCAGGCATGCTGAAATGCATGCAGAAACAGTCGGATCGTCAGGCTGAAATGACAGGTGGAGTTGTGTATCATTCCGCATAGCAGTGATAGGAAAAGCCATGTTTCCAAATGACAGAACCTAGGGATGTCATGTATACAGAAAAGGGCAACGGTCCAAGCACCGAGTCCTGAGGCACCCCTGTATTGAGATGTTGGGACTCAGAGACCTCACCTCTCTAGGATACTCTAAATGACCTACCTGAGAGGCAAGACTTGAACACCATTGTAGCACCATTCTGGAGACACCCATAGCCTTGAGGGGTCCTCGACAGGAGGATGCGATGGTTAACGGTGTCAAAGGCAGCAGATAGATCCAGTAGGATGAGTACAGATGAGTTAGAGGTTGCTCTTGCCAGTCTCAGGGCTTCAATGACCAAGAGCAGTGCAGTCTTTGTGGAATGACTGCTCTTGAAACCAGACTGGTTGCAGTCCAGGAGGTTGTTCTGCGTGAGAAAGGAGGAGAGCTGGTTAAATAAAACCAGCTCTCTTGTACACGTTTTGTTTTGATATGATGTGGTATAATTTATGGTTCCGTTACTTTGGAATGTCGCTGTTTTATGGCCAAAGGAAATTTTGCCATACCCTAGGTTTTGGTTAAACGTTGCTAGTGGCACACTCCCACCTAGAGAGCGCGTGTTGGAAAATATGTCACGTCAAACCCCCTGAAAAGCAGATAAAAATATTTCCGTTTTTAAATGCTTAACATTTCCAGAGTGGTGAAGATGGCAAAATTCGCTCTCCTCCTCCGGGTTTAAGTACAGAAAAGACGCACGGCCTGCCACTGACAAGCAGTAACAGTTCGGTCTCCACCGGAAGACAGGTTTTCACCCAGCTTGGCTTCGTTCCATCCTGAAAACTCAAACCCTGCACATAACTTTCTCTGACGCGTGGAAAAGCCAGAGCCGCGCACATTACAAGCTCTCTTGCATGCAGAAAACTCAGACCCCATATATTACAAACTCTGTGGCGTGAGAAAAAGCCTTAGCCATATGCATTGCAAGCTCTCTTGCACGAAGAAATGCAACATTTATTGGAAAACAGCCAACTATCGTCTAAGGAATCAGCTATCGCCAAAATATCTGACAATCGTCGATACACAATAGTATCGTCAATCGGAACAACCCTATTTTACCCTTTTGTCAATCATCGCTGCCTGCTATCCTGCAAGTGCAGAGGAGTGTCACCAGGTTTTTGCGTAGTAGAGTGTCAAATCGTACAACCCTACTTCGTGGTCAAAATGCGTACAGGTTGGCAGGGCTGGTTTAGCTCCTCAGTACCTGACTGAGCTCCTGTCGCATTACAGTCCTTCACGTTCGCTGCGCTCACAGAATTCTAGCCAGCTGATAATAACTAGAATTTCAAAATCAAGTGCGGGAGGCAGATCACTTTCCTATCTAGCACCCAAACTTTAGTACAGTCCTCCTTGTAATGTATGAGAGGCAGACACAATCTGTCAGTTTAAATCTAGATTTAAAACTCATATATTCAACATCTCCTGCATATGATCCTACTGTTCTACACTCCAAATCCTTTAAAGGATTGTTAGGCTGACTTTTGTTAACTTATTTACTTGTAACATTGAATGGTATAGAATAATATTATACTCTCAGAATGTCTGTCTTCATTTTCCTGAGTTCACCAAAGCTGGATCTGGCTGGTAATCAGACTGATGATGGATCCGAAAACTAATTATGGCCAGGCAAGTCCTCACAACAACAAGCTATTAGATAAACCTGAACATTGTTTTTATTGATCTCTTTTATTATTTTCTATTTGCCTGTTTTTAAGATGATTTTTTACATATACCTTAGCTAGTTTATACAAGTTTAGCCTGTGTTAAACTGGTTCTGGTTTTTCGCAAGGTTTTCTCTTCATTTATATACATCATTGGGTTTTTGGTTCCTTGCCACTGTCTGCATGCTACTGGAAGCCTTCTGACATAAGGTTTTACTTGTACATATTTACATACATACATAGCTTTACACTCTCTATATCTTTATCTTATGTTTATTGTATTGTATTTCTTAATTTTTTTATACCCATAGGCCCTTATTTAAATCATTGTGTACTGTATTCTATTGTGTTATGGTCTCTGTGTACTGTTGTTGCTGCACTTGAGTATTACTTTTAACGTATTAGTCAAGATTAAAATCATAAAGCCATCTAACAATTTTTCCCAGGACCGGTAACTGTGCAATCTATGATATTATTGCAAATTCTCTTTTGACTTGTTCATAATATGTCTAAAGTATCTCTAGCTCATATGCAATAATACCACGAGAGCATTAGTAAACATATATAGTGTATACTGTATATATATATAGATAGTTGTTTAACACTGAAAATACATTTCTTTACTTCTACAATATGAGTGCATTTACATTTATTCATTTGGCAGACGCTTTTATCCAAAGCGACTTACAACTAGGAGATCATATAAACATTTTGTCAAGGCCATGCTACTAGGAGGATTAAAGCTGGAGTAATCAAAGGAGAAAATGAACAACAAGGTTTTTGTTTGACAGACAGTTAATGGTTAGTCAAATAAACATTTGCTCATCTGTGTTCACATTACATCTTGAGAATACAAATGAATGCCCAAGGAAAGTCCTGTCTGTTCAACAAGATTGAAACCATTCTTCACACACAGCACTAAGACATGAGAGATAAACAACAAAAGGTGACATAAAGCAGACAAACCTGTATTGTTGGCGATGGGAACACCCTGAAGCTGATGCATCTGAAGTCCCGGGTTGCCGAGTGCGTTCAGGTTGATGGTCTGAAGGCCGGACAGTTGCACGGTTCCCGTTGCACTGGCCTGCGGAAGAGGCGCCAGCGTGATCTGCGTATTAGCGGGACTCTGCAGCTGAAGGGTCTGCCAGCTAACCTGACCGTTTGGACCCAAGGTTCGGATCAGGATGGGGCTTCCGTTGGCGATGGTCTGGATCTGGACATTCTGCACTCCATCCTGAGACAGAGTTTGCGTGGCGAACACCGGACCTCCGGCCGAAACAGTGGGGGCCGGCTGAACGGCCTGCAGGACCTGCTGCGGCTGGATGAAGATCTGAGTTTGACCCGCTTTCTGTCCATCTCTGTTCTCATTCTGAAAGCTTTTCGCCATCTCACTCTTACTGCTATGAGTAAACGTAATGCCGCACGACGTAGCAGTCTGCGTGCTGCTAGATGTGGGGCAGAACCCTCCCGGGCCCGAAGACGATACGTTCTGCAGCAGGTGAGAAGTTGCTAGCGTTCCTCCAGAGCTCACGTCGCCTCCAGCACCCGTGGCAGTAGCGGAACCGACCGGAAGAAGCGTGATGTTAGCATTCAATGGGACAGGCACATTGGTGAGGAACTGCGTCTGACCGGGCAGCATAGCATTACCCAGACTGATGTTATGTAGAGGTATGGCTTGTTGAAATAGACCAGGAATGGTTAATATGTTACCAGCCCCGGTCACTCGGTTGGTGGAGGTGGCGATGAGCTGCTGGTTACCACTGGGCGAGGACACGAGCTGAAACTGCCCGGCTGATGCGGCCGACACATCCTGAGGTGTCTGAGAAAACTGGAGCTGTTGCCCGTCCACCGTCTGAAACTGTGGGATCACCTGATACTGGATATTTGGCATGACACCAGAGAGGGCCGTGAGCACCTGTTGACCCTGAAGGTTTTGTGATGATGTCATCACATACTGCTGTTGCTGGTGAACCGTGGACATCATCTGTTGGCCTTTCTCAGCCGCTGTGGGAGAGGTTGTGTTACTGGAGCTGGTGACAGTCTGAGTGCTTGTCGGGACCATGTGCCAGCCATTACTGCTGTGATGCTGCTGCTGCTGCTGCTGGTCCACCGCATCACTTTCATCAATCCGACTGCAGGTCGCTGCCAGCAGAGCTAAAGGTGATGGCTGCTGTGAGTCCTACACACACAAAATAAAGATCACAGAAGTTTACATGCAGAATCTGAAAAATGTAACAAACATCAGAGGTTTTAATTAAAGGGTGCCCTCAACAAGTTATTTTAACATGATAGAAGGCCTGGTTGTCTTCTTGAACATAAGGAAATGAATGTTGTGCAAGAGTATTTCCCTTGATTTAAAAAGATGAATGTCAACATCACACAGTCACAGAGATGAACAGGGGTCAAATATGCTGAAGATATTGGAAAAGCAAAGATGTTTCTGGAGATCAGTGGACAGGGTACCGCTGCAGCCACCTAAATTTGTTCTATAGCAATCATGGAGAGTATTAACAAAGGCAAGCAGTAATTATTATTAGTGTCAGGACAGCACTGACTACACTTTTTTGCACATAGCACTGGTGCTACAGAGGCCAAACAGTTGTAGCACAAGTATAAAACATCTGTTGTCATCATTAAAAAAATATGCAGTTCTTCATGAATAGGCAGGTAACTGACAAATTACATTAATGTTACATACAGATGGATAAATTAAGGCCATATAATTTTTTGTTTACCTACATTTGTTTTATTTTTAAGTTCTGTGTATTATATTTTTATACTATACAATAGAGGTATATTTGTCCACGTAAATTACTGAAGTATACTGTAGTGATATTTACTATAGTAAATAGGGATGTAACGATTCACTCAGCTCACGATGCGATGCGAGTCACGATTCTGATCTCACGATGCGATTTAGTCACGATTTACTCACGATTTATTTTGAAAAAATGAGTTGAAACAAACATTCAAAAAATGTATCGCGATTCAGTTCAAGCCTCAACCGATTTGAATCGTTGCTCATTACAACCGATTTTCAACCGGCTCACGGTGAATCGTTACATCCCTAATAGTAAACTGAAGTAAAATTCCTAGATACACAGGGTTCTTCCTAGCTCAAAATGAGGCGGAGGTGATGCCATCATGATCTTGTACACACACACACGTAGGCCTACTGTACCTTTAAGTGGCTTAACAAAACACTTTGCATGTTAAAACATAAAAATTAGATGAAAATGACAATTATTAAGTTATATAAAACATTACTTTTACTCAACCAAACAGACTTTTTTTTATCAAATAAAGCTTTTTTTTAGCATTTTCAACTAACTTTTCAGCCCGCAAAAGCCAACTGAATTAACCAGTCTTACTAAATGAGCAAAGCTCATTCACATCTTGCATTCTCTGTGGTTCACTTTAAATGATTCAATGATCTCTTATATTCAGCTCAATTCAACTTCATTTATATAACGCTTTTTACAATTTTCATTGTTACATAGCAGCTGTACATAAGACATATTGACTATAAGCAAAACAATTTAAGTTATACCTGTAAAAACAAGAAAAAGGTGAAAACACAGAAGACAAACATACCCACATACAAAACACTCCACACACACAATATGCACATGTACTAACACACATAGACACACACACATGGACGCGCACACATGGACGCGCACGCATGCACACACACACACACAGACAAGCACGCACACAAGCACGCACAGTGAAAGCACACATTTAAGATAAAGAGAAACACAGGTCAAATATTAAACAGGCTATAAATTCCTATATGCAATATTAATTAAGTAAATCTTAAAAATTCTATAGAATTATATTCTATAATTCTATATACTCGCTAGTGACTGAAAAGTTCAATAAAAAAAGTGTAAATGAATCGGTTCAAATGAGTCATTCACGTGCGAGTCGAGAGTTCATACTGTCGCTGTGTACATGATCCAACGATCCAACTGCACAGCTAAATACATTATAATGATCAGGGCTGCACATAAGTGGTGCGCAGGTACGCGACCAAAATTAAAAATGCACTCCTTAGAACGCTCATTTGCGTACTGACATGGTTGAAACCTTTTGATGCACAATCACTGTTTTAGAGCGACTAAATGTAATACTGGATAAGATTTCCATTTGTACTGAATGCTGCTAAAACTACTGATATCTCGTTTGTTCCCAGTGTTAAACGGGACCTGGGTGTAAATGATGAAAAACGGAGTATTGGTAGCTCCGCCTTTGTTGGTCCTGCTTTCGTTACTAGAGAAGCACGCGGGGCCTCTGTGAATGTCTGGAACTGCACTGCGCTGCGCTGCACATCTACCAAAACACCGCTTCTCTTAAACTTTCTAAAAGGACAAGCTGTTTAAACTTGACACTTGCACGCAGCTTGTGTTTCTCTATGCTATACTCGATCCTAGCTCCGCACCGCAAGTCTCCATGTGCGTTCGCAAGTGCACTTCCCAGCAACCTGCCAAAAACCAAAAAGGTTGTCATTTTAAGGTTTCAAAATTGGTGTTGAAAATGAATATTTACTAATGTAAAAAGAAAAACAAGAAGAAATACATTATCAATAGCTTTACGCGAGGAATAAACCAATATAGCATAATTAAGAAACTCTGACCTCCGCTGGTGCTGACTGTGAGTTAACGTTACTCGCTGAGTGTAGCTTAGCTAATTAGAAGCACTGGAAGCGGTCTGAATATTTTGCATCTTCATACAAAATAACTCTTTTTAAACCTCTGATTTAACTGTATACTGTCAGATTGATGCAACGCACTATGTGTTCAACATGCAACATATCATCTCTTCTCGTTGTGTACTAACTATTATTTACTTTGGGGAGCAAAATGATCCCCGGGACTTCAGAAGGAGTAGGTGCTTTAAGCGCATCATTGTGCGTCCGGGATGCGCATAACTGTAAATAACGAAGCGAATGCATTAAGCGCATCATTCTGAGTTCCGGGTGCGCGGGCTCGCTTTAACGCCACTCTGCATTAGAGTCTTTTATAGGGTGATAGTTTTGTACAATAACCCGAGACAGATAGTAGTATTTTTATTAACATTATGAGACTGAAAATAGAGTCGGATATTACTTGGAGGAAAAAAATACAGAGCATATATCATGCTCTAGTATTTCATAAACACATTTTTTAATGTTTTTACATTTACATTTAGTCATTTAGCAGACGCTTTTATCCAAAGCGACCTACAGGTGAGGGAAACAATGGAAGCAATTGGAACAACATAAAGACAACAAAAAGCATAAATGCAATAAAAAAACTGGTCTCATATAACCTACCACAGTATACAGAGCTAAGTTTATTTTATTTTCTTTACCTTTAAAACAGTACTTAAGTACATAAAAAATCAGTTTTTTTTACTTTTAAAATTAAAACTACTTAATTAAAAGAAGATAGTGATTTTAATGTAAACACAGATTAAAATGTTAAAACAACAATATTTATAAAATGTATGTAAAAAGTATAATTTGCTTTATAATGTAAGAAAATACTAGAATTTATTGTTTATTTGCAAAGTTTGCCAAAGGATTAATAAGGTAATCCAAAAAATCTTTATTAGATTAATAAAAATAATAATCGTTAAGATTAGTCGACTAATCGAAAAAATAATTGTTAGATTAGTCGACAATTAAAATAATCGTTAGTTGCAGCCCTATTCACAATGTGTCCTGTTTTCATACGCAACATTCACGATTTGATTTGAAGCCGGTAAAAGCCTTTCAATGTGCTAGCTTCTACACGCAGATCTTTTAATATTATATTTTTGTACTTGTTCCCCATTTAATAAAACATGAAATAAACAGGATAAATAAAATTGTTTCTTGTATTGGCTGCTGTGTCACTGAGGTGCTGCGTTTGTTCACTATGATAAAGAATCTGCTGCATTATATTGACGTTGTTCTAAAGTCATACGCCGTGACAAACAAACTCAACACATTTTTCTGTTGTGTCATCTATTAGTGGACATGACTCTTTCAGTTGACTTGTTGTAAATGTCAGGGAAGTTTGGTCTGTATACACATGACGCTTCAGATCTGAAGTAACAATAGGCTTCTGTAGAGAACCACCAGCTGCTCTTTTATTGCATTGCCCCGCTACCACCGCCTACACGCTTTAAAATTGTTTTATTTTAGTTTAGTTGTTGTTGCTCTTGTGCATTATATGAACAACAGTTTATTTGTATTTAGATACTAGATATTAAGAGGCTATTTTGCTGGAGTCCCGCCATTCTCCCGCAGCCCGCACACACAAGTGTCTTACTGTTAATGCCCACACCCATCAAATATTTTTGCAAAACATTCATTCCCTAGCTCTTATTTTATTTATTAATGACGTCATCGACTAGTCCTCATCAACATGACTTTTATCACATAATAGTTGACTTCAAAACAATCTGAGGTCATTCAACCCCTATTTCACACGCGACAGAGCGGAGGAATCGCCATGCAGTGTATGGCGCGGCTGCTGCTTTCTCTCATAGTTTAGTGCTGTAGAAGCACACGATGCTCCGCGGTCTCAAGGCCTATGAATGCGAAATGCCATGACCGGTGAAATCACAGCGCGCTTGCCGCTTTCTCTCGTAATTTAAAAGTTTTGTGCAGTCAAAGAGGTAATCGCGTTACGGGCCCCTGGTTTGTTGAAATGTTTTATGATTTCCTGACAATATTTTTTTAAGTGATTGGTTAAAGCCGCTCACAAAAGATTTGATCTTCATAAAATATTATCTTCAGCAGCATGAAGAGCCATATCCGTGGAAGGGGCAAGATTAGAGAATTTTGGATGCACAAGGCATGAGTACTGCTTGCACTCTTGCGCTCAACTGCTGGAGAAATATTTGTCATTCATGTGGTGTGTGTGGCCAAAAACTTTCACGGCTAAATTAAAATAATTCACGGCTCAAGCCCTAGAGAAGTTCTCCTGTAGCAGGTAATATTAGTTTGCAAATAATTTAAAGTTAAACTGACTCTTTGGTGTAAATTCGCAAATGCCTCAATGTTTTCGGAACACCCCTGTTGAGAAACATTATATTATAGATATGTGACCCTGCCTGTGAAAACCCAGCTAGTCAATTTTTTTGGATATACGTTTTTTTAAAGGGACAGTTCACCCAAAAATGAGAATCATCATTTACTCACCCTCTTGTCATTTCAAACCTGTATGACTTTCTTTTATTCTACAGAACACAAAAGAAGATATTTTGAACAGAGTTGGTAACTGAACAACGGCGGTACCCATTGACTTGCTCTCAATGTTTTTTATCATCAGAGCAAGCTTTCATCATTAGGATGTGACTGCTTTAAACAAAGCAATCTCCAGTCCCCACAGGATTTTGCAGAGATTTTTTGTGATTTCTGCAGCCAAAAATGCTTAAAGGGGGGACGCAACGGTGTGTAATGCATTCTGACTTATTTACAATGTTAAACATGCTGGCTTCTCATGCTTGACATGGTCAACTTGTCAAAAAACGAGTTAGGATGTGCGACGTAGTATTTCTGTGCTCGACACACTCCCCCATCGTCCGTATGGGTTTCTGAAAGTTTTTTTTAACATGAAAATATGATTTGTAACTAGGGCTGTGACGGTGGCAGTTTTTTACCATTGCGGTGGTAATGGACAAATCAACGGTGGATGGGAAATATATATCGTTTATATAAATATTATTTATATTATTATATTTGCATGTAGCAACCACATGACGAGTGGAAGAGAAATATGGACCTAATTTAAATACTTGAAATTGTTAAATAGTTAAAAACTTGAAATTGAAATATGAAATAAATGAAGATGAAACATCCGTTAGGGATGGACGATATGGCCCTAAAACTCTATCACGATAATTCCTGGTATTTGTTGCAATAACGATAAAAATTACGATATATCCATAACGCCATCCACCGCTGTTTTTTTGCGTCAAGTGATGGTAGCTGCATGTAGTCTAGACCCTCAGAAAAACTAATATTATAAAAAAGTAAAACTACCCCAAATCAAACAGCTCCTAAAATATACCTACAGTATTTTTGTAAATATAAAATATAATAGTGAGATTCAACTTCAAAAGGTTGTAGTAAAGAAAAGATAAATAAACTAAAGATAAATAAACACATCATGTCATACCTAAAACTGTATATATTCTATTGTTGGGTGGAAACGATCGATCGCATCACGCTGTCAATCACTCTCTCTTGAACTGTGTGAACCTTCTCTTCTCACAGCAACATACAATGAATCTGTCTATGACTCGCGCTACAGAAAGAGAACAGAAAAACGCAGATAAAAGAAATCGAATTAAATAATCCATGCTTTTATACGCTCATAAATGTATTTAAAATAACGTAATACAAACTTGCATTTTCTACTGTATGTAAAGAGGCAGCAGTGCTGTGCACGCTGTGTCGCTATGAAAGCACATGTGGGCACGAGCTGCGCACGGGACGCTCCGTTCATCCTGTATATAACAGGCAAGAAATCATATTAAACATTTTGCGCACGCATGCATAACATAATACATAAACAAATGTTTAAATAAATACTTTTAGCCAAACTAAATGTTGTGGTGTAACGCATTATGACTATCAACGAATACTTAACAAACAAATTAAATAAAACGAAAGTGAGACTAAACATCAACTCGGATGCATCTACAGTGCCAACCTAAACGAGATTTAGAGCTTTTAGTGCAAACTCTTTCTCAGCTTCACGTCCACCCTCCGCTATACCCGTTTTCGCTTCACATATGAGCTGTGAATGGGTCTCACAAAGAAATACATCATCAACTAGAATTTATCATTTATATCGCGGGAAGACTAATTCCTATCGTGTGGGGAATTTCTACCAGTATATCGCAAACGATATAATATTGCCCATCCCTAACATCCGTCCATGTTTAATGCACAAATCCGTCACTGAAACGGCACACGTAACATTTAAATAAACATCAGTAAACAATGAAAACTTAAATGATATAAGTTAAAAATTAAATAAAAAAGCTCTTGTTGCAATGACAACTTCAGTCAGTTTTAACCCTTACAGTCTTAACCCTTACAGTCCTTAACAATTCCATTAGAAACAAACTGTTTAAACCTATTAGTGTTGGGCAATATTCTCTATAGTCAGGTCGTTCTATCGCCAGCCTGTGGATCGCCGATACATGATAGTATCGAGGGGTGGGGCAATTACGTATTTATCTATGACAAGCTGGACAAAAACAGAAGCTTACGTGGCTAGAAAATGCTCATGTGTGACTGCAATTAGCATTCTATCAGAGTGTAAGTTCAGTGCAGTTGGCAACATTGTTACTTACCACCGCAACCTTTTAAACGAGAGAAAGTAAACTATTGCTTTAAGTCAATATCATTAATCCAAATGCGTCATTGATGCCTGCGTGCGCTGTTATTACTTGATTGCCAAACGGGAACAACTCGTGCGCTGGTTTTAGCTAACGTTATTATATTGATGAGCAAAGCTCACCATATGATTCTCCACCAGATCTTTCAAGATCATATCCATGAAATGAGTTATTTAAAACATCAATTTCAGTCAAGGAATTAGTTTAGCTCAAAGGAAAATACGTATAATAATCGTGATCAAATATACATATTTTACGGTCTCTGATTAGTAATATAAAGCATAACAATACTTGTATGCATTTGTCCAGCGAATGCCTCAATGATATTATATACTTTACATTATCTCATGGCCATAAGTAACGTGACTTTACCAAACAGGATTTAGAGCAAAGGTAGCGTAAATCGAAACACAGTAAAAGGAACCAAGTTTGTGAGCGTGAATACAGAAAACCCATCACAAATGAATATATATGGTTGTTTATTAAACTCTACTCTACATGATAAAAAAACAATGACGATCGCATGAGAGGGCATGCCCACCTGAGTTTGAATCGACCAATCAGAGTTGAGCAGGGAAGAGGTTCTTTGTCCACTCAACAGCTAATTTGCATCTTTATGAGATATCATTCCAATTATAACATAATGAAAAGAAAGTGTTCTACGGTCACACAATGTATATAAACAAGGAGGAACTGTAAAGACAAACATTTATATATCAAATATGCTAAGGTTTGATGTGCATCAAGACATGATTCATTCTGCGGTACGAATACGAACAAAGCCTGATTTAACTTGCCTATTTAACAATTACAGATTATTTAAAAATGGCAAGAGCGACGACATATACCGTAGATATTTAGATATATTTATAGAAAAGGACAATTGAATCACACGTTCCTATTTGTCAGAGAAGTTTCTCTGGTTAGCCAAGTTTGAGATTAGACCGAGAGACTTCTCCCCTCTGCTTTGAAGCTTAGGAGTCGTAAAATATCCAACAGAGAAACAAAAGGTTATCAACACTCTCAGTGAGAGGTTTTGACTCTGGTCTTTTGATGATGGTATCAAGAAACCAGGAGAAAGGGGAGTGAAGGGGGTTGATGGCTCTTCTTTCAATGACTCCGACCATTTGGCTTATGCTAAATTCTCTACACGAGCATAGCAATTCCTGCAAGGAAAAGCCAGATCCGCGCGCATCACAAGCTCTCTCGTTTGCGGAAAACTCAAAACCTGCACATTATAAACTCTCTCTGGCATGAGGAAAGCATGCGTGCATTGCAAGCTCTCTTGCATGAAGAAATGCGCAATGCGCATTTGTAATATTAATTTTTATATTAATTAATATAAATATATTGGCAAACAGCCAACTATCGTCTAACGAATCAGCTATAGCCGATATGTCTGAGGATCGTAGATACATGATATTATCGTCAATCGGAACAACCCTAAAACCAACCTTGGCTTTCCTATTCAAATATTCCTACTCGTTGATGTTAAACTAACTACATTGTCCAGATTAAAATGTGTACAGCTGCACTAAATGCGCATTCAGAAGATGTGCACAGGAGCACAAATGAATAGATGTCTCCATAGATTAAAGTGAAAAAATGTCTTCTGACTGAATTTCTTATAAGGCCAAGTCATGTTCCTTTAACCAACACTTCATTTAAATAGTCAAGACCAGAGGTGGGTAGAGTAGCCAAAATCTTTACTCAAGTAAAAGTACAAGTAACTAGAGAAATTGTTACTCAAGTAAAAGTAAAAGTCACTATTTTAAA
Organism: Triplophysa rosa; assembly: GCF_024868665.1. Taxonomy (NCBI): domain Eukaryota; kingdom Metazoa; phylum Chordata; class Actinopteri; order Cypriniformes; family Nemacheilidae; genus Triplophysa; species Triplophysa rosa. The sequence goes on from NW_026634127.1 coordinate 85,497, forward strand.
ATTTACTTGAGTAAAAGTAAAAAAGTATGCAATGAAAAAACTACTCAAGTAGCTAGTTACTTAGTTACTTTGTATCTGATTATATAGGCCTACTACATAAAATTAATATTAACGCCAATATTTTAATATTACATTTTAATCAATATTTTTAATTATCATAAGCAGATATCTTTGCAATATACTAGAAAGACTAAAGAATAGACAAACACAGAAGAGACAAGCATTTCTGTAAATTTCATCTAGTCCTGATGTCAATGTAGTTTACACAACTTATTTAGAATAATAGAACATGTCAAACTAAAGCATGAACTAAACTCAGAGCATTTCCTAAGATGATCTAGAACATCTGCAGTGCTCTCTTAAATGAAATACACATTTTTGAACAAAGCTCATGTTTTCTCGTGTTGTGTCACGTGTGTGTTGTGAAACGCTCTTACTTGTAAACAAACAGTAAACAGTGAACCACACGCCCATCAACAAGTTTTCTTCCTCCTGTTCTTCAAATGTATATTTCTGCAAGCCCACGTCTCTGTGTCTGACAGGTAACGCGTGTCTGACAAACAGGTTGCGCGGGTGCGCGCATATGGCGGGCATTTATCATAATATCCACTTCATCCAACGCTCTTTGTGTTCTGCGTGTTCTTAAGTTTGGTGCTACGAGGAGTGAGTAATCCTGCTTCAGATGATTCAGATCGTGCTGCGAACTGAACAAAACATTTGAACTGATTCATTAGCCTATTCAGATGGTTTTGCCCATTGTTCAATTAATGCTTTCAAAAGAATCAACTCAAAAGAATCGATCACTCGGGAATGCCCGTAAGAAGAGACGACAACCTTGAAATAAACAACGCGTTTTAAAAAGCATATTTTAAAATGAAGGAACGAAGGAACGTCACGCAATGTAAGTTATGTAACGAAGTAAAAGTACAGATTTTCTATTAGAAATTTACTCAAGTAAGAGTAAAAGTACACACTTTTAATTTTACTTAAAAAGTACATATTTTCCAAAATGTTACTCAAGTAAATGTAACGAAGTAAATGTAGCGCGTTACTACCTACCTCTGGTCAAGACCAATAGTGTTTTAAGGTTTGCCAGTTTGCGTATTTTAAAAGCTATTTCTAATCTATGAAAACATTATACTTACCTTGACAAATAATCAACCATCTACATAACTTCAGTGCATGTTTTTCAGGGCTTGACATTAAGCATTGTCATGTGGTTGTCCTTCGGACAAGTAAATTTGTCATTCACTTATCAGAGTACAAAAATGACATGTCCGAACATCAGTATAATTGTTTCGGATTCTGAGTGCTCAAGTTTGCTTCTAAGTGTTTTACCTAGTGTCTGAAGTTGGTTATACTCTCCGTGATTGCTATAGAACAAAGGCAAGCAGTAAATATTATAAGTGGCAGGACTGTACGTTAACTTTTACATAGCACTGGTGTTACAGAATTTTTTCATATTTTTTGCAATCACATCTTGGATATTGTGGACCTTTGTATTCATTTTGTTGACAGATTTCTTCTAGGACAATCCCCCATTCATCTCTTACCGGCACAACAATCAAGGCTTAGCTTAAACCAGGACTATGACTTAGTTAAATTAGAATATTAATGTCACTTTTTTTTTAAATGCCTTGCATAAAAATACTGCTGGTGTGCATCTTGAGACAAAACAATGGCAACAACATATTTTAAGATATGTCAGGATTTTCAGTTAAGACAGCTCAAACATTTATTTTAGTCTGGGACTAGTCTTAAAGGGGTCATATGGCGGAAATGCGTGTTTTTCTGTGTCTTTGGTGTGTTATAAGTTTCCCATGCATGTATTAGACACGTAAAATTGCACAAACGTCACTTCGTAACATGATTTGACTTAAGATCGCCCAAATCTAAACGCAAGTGAGGTGGGCGTACTTGTAAATCTCATTGTATCGTCACCGCCGCAGCCATGTCACGGAGACGCTGTGTGTTTCGTTGCGAAAAGAAAGACTCTTTGTTTGCCATGCCAAAAGGACAACTAAAAACGAATGGTTACATTTTATTTACAACACTGTTCCAGAAAAGTACAATCCGAATGTTCAAGTTTGTGCAGCGCATTTCACCGAAGATTGCTATACGAACCTGGGAGAGAGATTAAGACTTGGCAGTGCACGAAAGCTTTGGTTAAAAAGTGGGGCCATTCCAACCATTAAAACTTCGCTGGCGCTTCAGATTCGCAGCCTGTAAGTATATTTTCATTGTAAAAGACTTTGTTACGGACTAACATGAGTCGAGTTTGTCGTGTGTTTGTGATCTGCAAATCCGCAACGTGAAAAAAGACAACATTAGTCCTAATAATCAGTAATAATGTTCCCACTAGAGGCAACAAATGTCATGTTTATAATGTCTTTTTATATTTAGAATTTATTTTGGGTTTATTGCCTTTGTTGAGTCGTGACGAAGGGCCAAAGCGCTCGTGTTATTTATACCATTCCCTACTGTAATGCGAGCTTGTTTCTAACTCACACAAACTCTGTATGATGTATATGGTTGTTTGTTTATAGTCTTTATAACGTCGTATTTATAACGCCCTTCTTTATAACATTATCAACTCGTCAATTAATCTAGGCCATGTCCCAGGACCCTTTAAGCTGGCCGTCATTAAGCCTCTTATCAAGAAACCAATCCTAGACCCCAATGAACTAGGAAACTATAGACCGATTTCAAATCTCCCTTACCTGTCTAAAATACTCGAAAAAGTAGTGTCCACTCAGTTATGCTCTTTCTTACAAAATAATGACATACACGAAAAATTTCAGTCAGGCTTTAGACCGCATCATAGTACTGAAACTGCGCTCATTAAAATTACAAACGACCTGCTTATAGCATCAGATAAAGGTAACATCTCACTCCTAGTACTGCTTGACCTTAGTGCTGCGGTCGATACTGTAGACCATAAAATACTTCTAGATCGCTTACACAATTATACCGGTATTCAGGGA
>NW_026634127.1:91885-136885 GCF_024868665.1 Triplophysa rosa
CCTTGGAAACATTATTAGAAAACATGGAATTAGCTTCCACTGTTATGCAGATGATACTCAGCTATATATCTCATCAAGACCAGATGATACGTTCCAGCTATCCAAATTGGCAGAGTGCATCGAAGATATAAAACATTGGATGACTTGTAATTTCCTTCTATTAAATTCTAATAAAACAGAAATATTACTTATCGGACCAAAGACACGTGAGCAGAATATTTCGGATTATAACCTGCAAATTGAAGGCTGCACTGTTACTCCAACTAGGGCTGCAATTAACAATTATTTTGATAATCGATTAGTTGGGCGATTTTTTTTTTTTTAATTAATCGATTAATCGGATAAAATGTGATTACATCTTTTGCTTATAATAAGTAAATCAGATATGGGAAAAGTATACACAACTGAACTCATTAGCCTTCTCCCAAAATGTTGTGAATGTCTCCATAATTAACACACCTGGTGAGTTGATTTGTGTGTGTCATATTATAAGCAACTGACAATAGTCTCTCCCAAACGTGGGAGCGAGGGGACGGTCGGCCAAGGAAATCATTTTTTTGTGCCATGAAAAGTGAGATATTTGTCATTCAAATGTAGTGAAGTACAGTAAAAAGTAAACAGAAAAAGTAATACTTACAAATACTCAAAAAGTGTACTTAAGTACAGTTCTCAAGTAAATGTACTTTGTTACCAACCTCTGAACTAAATAAACCACCAAATCAAGGTATTTAGCCTATATGTACTTTGCAAAGTGCAAACGCCACAAATTGGGTTTTACTAATATAATCTTTAATTTTGTCATTTAAAACACCTCTCCCCTTTAAACTTTAAAACTGCGCAGCTTGAAGAGATGCATGCAAAACACGTGTGACTTTAAAACTGCGCACCTCGCGCTGCACGGAGAGACTTTAAAACTGCGCACCTCGCGCTGCACGGAGAGACACGTGTGACTTTAAAACTGCGCACCTCACGCTGCATGGAGAGACTTTAAAACTGCGCACCTCGCGCAGCACGGAGAGACACGTGTGACTTTTAAACTGCGCATCTCGTGCTGCACGGAGAGACTTTAAAACTGCGCACCTCGCGCTGCACTGAGAGACACGTGTGACTTTAAAACTGCGCACCTCGCACAGCACGGAGAGACACGTGTGACTTTTAAACTGCGCATCTCGTGCTGCACGAAGAGACGCATCCACGGAGAACCACATCTGACATTAAAACTGCGCACCTCGCGCTGCACGAAGAGACGCATCCACGGAGAACCACGTCTGACTTTAAAACTGCGCAGCTCATGCTGCACGGAGAGACACATCTAAAACGGTAATGTTAAAAGGGAAGATGTGCTTGATTTATAACGGCGCAGCTCGCAAGTGACGTCACAGACCAACTAATCGATAATGAAATTCGTTGACAACGAATTTCATTATCGATTATTATCGATTAGTTGTTGTAGCCCTAACTCCAACAAATACAGTTAAAGACCTAGGTGTTATATTAGACAGCAACCTGTCATTTAAAAAACACATCTCAAATGTCACAAAAACAGCCTTCTTCCACCTTAGAAATGTTGCCAAATTATGAAATATTTTATGTTTGGCTGACGCAGAAAAGCTTATTCATGCATTTGTGACATCAAGACTTGACTACTGTAATGCACTACTTAGTGGTTGTCCTGCATCATCAATAAACAAACTACAGTTAGTTCAGAATGCAGCTGCCAGAGTTCAAACCAGGTCCAGAAAATACAATCACATAACTCCAATGTTATCATCCCTTTACTGGTTACCCATTAAGCATCGTATTGACTTTAAAGTTCTTTTAATCACTTATAAAGCCTTAAACGGTTTAGCCCCTACCTACATAACAGAGCTTCTACAACACTACAACCCATCACGCTCTCTAAGATCTCAATACTCCGGACTTTTGATAACACCTAGAATAACTAAATCCACCAAAGGGGGCGGAGCTTTCTCATACTAGCACCTAAACTCTGGAATAGCCTTCCCGATACTATTCGAGGGACAGACACTTTTTCAGCCAAGCATTCACTTAATGCAAAATATGCTAAACCACCGGGAGACTGCATTTATTAGATATTATTTACTAGAATAATCTTGATTGTTCTATAAACACCATGCATTGTGCTGTTTTTTACCTTATTTTCTCCTATAAAGCTGCTTTGGAACAATGCACATTGTGAAAAGCGCTATATAAATAAAATTGAATTTAAGTATATAAAAGGTAGGGCTGGGCAATATGGCAAAAAAGTAAACTCGATAGTTTTTTTCTATATTGATCAATAACGATATTTATTTTGATATATATTTAATTAAAAAACTGTATTTAAAATAATCGATTTTAAATACAGTTTTTTTCTAGATTGATCGATAACGATATTTATTTCGATATACATTTAATTAAAAAACTGTATTTAAAATAATCTATTTTAAATACAGTTTATTAACAAAAGTTAACCTGTTACCAGTTTAACCAGTTAAATTTCAATTAAATTAATGCACTGTTGCAACACAGAGGATATTAGGCCATAAACAACATGTACCAGCTCATTCAGTCTCATTTTGACTCAATTGACTCGTTAAGTAAAGGGAATGTTCATTCAGTACATTCAACCAATGAAAGGGCTCTGTTACTGTGTACATTCGAACGCTATTGGCTCAGCACCTGCGCACATACATAACGCTGCAATAATGTCTTGCTCGAGTAGTGGGATTCATTCAATGCATTCAGTGAACCTTAGTCTTTCAAGACACTTGATAAACCACATTATTGCAGCGTTATGTATGTGCGCAGGTGCTGAGCCAATTGCAAGCGAGTTACAAGCGAGTTGTTGCATGCTAAAAGCTGCACGCTGACTGACTGTTGTTGCGTTTATTTCTGCATTCTGTTAAGACTGTAAGATTAATCCATATTGAGTTAAAATGCCAATAGCTTATCATCGTTTTTGAAATACATTCTATCGCGATTCGATATGATATTGTTTATTGGCACAGCCCTAATAAAAGGTAAAACAGTTAGCTATAGTTTTTAACTATTTAACATCATTTTTTTTATAAAACCTTACCAATCCTTTACATCCTTCTCAAGTTGCGCTGGCAAAGTTGATGTATTGGCTTGATCATCTTCATTCTCCGTATCAGATTCGGGCTAGAATTGATATAAGGAAGTACCGATGACATTTTATCACCTGTCAGTACAATTCCATGGGAACCTGATGTTCCGAATATGGTAAGAGGCGTTACATTTCCGTGAAACGCTTGCAGTATTTGACCAATCACTACGCACTGGTTAACTGGCCAATCATAGCACACCTCGCTTTTCAGAGCCATGAGCTTTGTAAAAAATCTGCATGTTTCAGAGAGGCGGTGCAAAGAGGAGATAGAAACATGCAAGCTATGTGGAAAATACAGCATTTTTGAACCTTAAATCGTGTATACACATCACATTACATCTAAAACAAACCATAATATTAGTTTTAGCCCTGTCATATGACCCCTTTAAGCCTTGTGTGTGAAACCGGGCATTAAAGTTTTACATCCAATCACATTAATAATGTTAACACGTAAATCAGACAATGCACCAGCAATTTAGTGTAACTCCCACAGTTGTGGTCTTGACTGGTCTTGAAAAAAAATCCAGAGACCACTAAGTCTGAGAACAAGACAAGACCGAGACAAGACCAACAACATCACAAAATGGTCTTGAGACCAGACTTGAGACCAAGACATGTCTCGAGTACTATACCACTAGTGGTAGCACAAGTATAAAACGTCTGTTGTCATCATTAAAAAATGTGCACGTGCAGTTCATCATGAATAGGCAGGTAACTGACAAATGACATTAATATTACATTAATGTTACATACAGATGGATAAATTAAGGCCATATAATTTTTTGTTTACCTAAATTTGTTTTAATATTTCTAAGTACTGTGTTTTTCATTTTTTACTATACAATAGTGGTATATTTGTCCACATAAATTACTGCAGTATATTGCAGTATTTACTATAGTAAACTGCAGTAAAATTCCTAGATACTATAGTGTTTTTGAACTTTACTATAGTTTACTATGTGTTTACTCTAGTTAATCAATTTACTACAAGGGCACTACAATTTTCCATAGCAAATACTATAGTACACTACAGTATTTTTTCTTCTGAGTGTTCAGTTTAACGGGACTTTTATTTTGATGACTTGTTGGTAAGAAGCCCGAGTTAATATGTTTTGGACGGTACAATGCTGGTAAAATAAACTCTTAGCAACTCTGGAGATGAAGTTCGTGTTTTCATATCCTCATATAGTGCAGACAAATCCTAGACCAAGACTTGTGTAGTATGTTAAATTGTGCTCCTCATTCCCTCAGACACACAGCCAGATGACATAATTAAATAACAGGATTCCATGTCCGCGAGCGATGCGCTATTGATTAATGTCACACACAAACAAGCACAACGAGAAACGCACTTCACACAAACACGCAGCTCTGTCTAATGCACATATTCTTATTATTCTATATATATGTAGCACTGCACAGCCCTGCGTATAATTTTTTTCAAGTTACTTTTTTCAAAAGTGAATTTATGACATTAACGACAGGCGGAAACCCTGCAATTGATGGAAATCTGTCATAGACTCGCTGCAATTAACGGAAATCCATGGTAGCGACAGAGAATTTTAATCCATGCGTCTCTCCGCAACCGCAGAAGTTCACCACCGTCATGGCATTTGGCACATGCGGTTGTCACTTTTCTTCGTCCCTTATTGGACCAGAAAAGCATGCGGCACACCCACGCGTCAACCAAGGAGAGCGGGAGACGGCGCAGAGAGAGAGAGAGAGAGAGAGATAAACCTGACAGCTTTCTTCATGGATCAGATGGATTTATACTGTTTATGTGTAATATGAGAGTGATATGAGAGCAAACAGCTCCGTATACTTGTAAATTACATCCACATACTTTAATATCATAAAGCCGATTGTTGTACTCAGCATTCCAGAGGTGTATAACACTTAAGTACATTTATCAAGTATTTTTATCAGTGTTTTTACACCACATTTTTACATGTTTTTTTTTCTCTTTAATACTAAAGTACATAAAAAACCTACTTACTCTTACTCAGGGCTTGATATTAAGCATTGTCACGTGGTTGTCCTTCGGACAAGTAAATTTGACATTCACTTGTCCGAGTACAAAAATTACTTGTTCAAAGATAAAAAAAAAGATATTTCATTCATAATTATAATATAATATAATCAATATAATTGTTTGGGATTTAGATTGGTCAAGTTTGCTTCTAAGCATTTTAACTAGTGTCAGCTTTGGCGGCCTGAATTTGGTTACAGGCCTGCTCTCCGTGACTGCTATAAAACAAAGTCAAGCAGTAATTATTATTAGTGTTAAGGCTGTAAATTAACTTTTTTTGCACATAGCACTGGTGCTAGAAAGGTTTAAAGTTTGGTAGCACAGGCAAAAATGTGCAAGTGCAGTTCATCATGAATAGGCAGATAACTGATAACTGACAAAAGACATTAATGTTACATACAGATGAATAAATTAGGGCCATATCATTTTTAGATTACCTAAATTTGTTTTAATATTTCTAAGTTCTGTGTTTTTCCTTTTTTACTATACAATAGTGGTATATTTGTCCACATAAATTACTGTAGGTTACTATAGTATTTACTATAGTAAACTGCAGTAAAATCTTTGAACGTTACTATAGTATACAGTGTTTATCAATTTACTACAAGGGCACTTCAATATTCAATAGTACACTACAGTATTTTTTTGTCTGAGTGTTCAATTTAACGGGACTTTTATTTTGACGGGTCTTTGGGAAGACGCTTGTTTGCAGATAGCTTCACTCAAACAGTAAAACGCTCGTAAAATAAACTCTCAGAGCAACTGTGGAGATGAAGTTCATGTGTTCATATTCTCATACAGTGCAGCACAGATTTATACTCGACCATCACTCGTGTTGTATGTTAAACTGTGCACATAATTCACTCAGACACGCAGAACAGCAGATGACATTTAAATAACAGGATTCCGCGTCCGCGTGGTTATTGTTGATTATTGTCACACACAAACAAGCACAACCACGACAAACACGCAGCTCTGTCTAATGCATATATTCGTATTATTCTACATATATGTCAAACAGGAACGGTTCGATTTGGACAGTGTGACCAGGGGCCCCTAGTTTCCTTTCAACTGAAATAAATGGGTACTGAACATCCTTCAAAATATATTTTTTGTGCTCGGCAGAAGAAAGAAACTCATACAGGTTTGACATGACAAGGGGGTTACTTTCATTTTTGGGTGAACTATACCTTAAACATAGAAGCATCCAATTTAATGTAAAGAACATTCCGTGAGAATATAATCGTGATATTTTTAAGATTATTTCAACATGAGTAATGTCATGTTAAATTTTGAAATCCAACTATGATGCTCATTATCCCACAATTTGATTTGAGCCTGGATTTCACCGGCAGAGTCACATATATCCGGCCCCCCGAACTAACCACCTTCACAAAAGTTTGGACCCCCTGGTTTAGTAGCCGATGATGTTCCCTCCCACAGTCAGTGTGTGAAGCTGCTGAAAGCAGGAAGTGACATACAATCAAACATGTCTACATACGCAACAACAAATGCTGCTTTTGTGTTGTGTGTGTGTGTGTGTGTGTGTGTGTGTGTGTGTGTGTGTGTGTGTGTGTGTGTGTGTGTGTGTGTGTGTGTGTGTGTGTGTGTGTGTGTGTGTGTGTGTGTGTGTGAGCGAGAGCGGAATAATACAAATGGTTTGAGTTGATGATGATGATGAAACGGAAAATGATCAATGTTATTGAAGTTATGAACTCACGGTTGCTGTGTTGTTGGAATTTCTCTTCTGAATGAAGCTCGTGTCGTTTTCCACCAGCGCGGCCATTTCATCCTGCTGTTGATCTGACACAAACACACAAGAACAACGACACAAACTCAATATAAACTTAAACTCACTAACGCTCTGTGTAGTGTGCACTTGACGGCCGATGTGCTCAAGTGAGTTCACGAACATTAACCTAATCTAACATTAGCTGATCATGATGCGCGTGCGGCGGCATTTAGTCACACATGAAAACAACTTTTCCATCAACATCGTCCGCATTACACGATCACTTGTACGACTTTAAATCGTGTAAATCGCTCTTTATCGACATTTAACTACTTGAAGTAGCGCAGGTCGATCATCTAAACTTTCACAACTTATAGAACAGCTCAACATTCTCACTCAGTCGACTACTTCACTCACTTCAGACACTGACTGAACAACTGAAATAAAATAAAAGTGTTCATTTTGCGACGATCGCGTGAATGTTGTAATATATGCGTCAAGCATTAAGTACATTAGCTCGAGTTTTGGAGGGGGGTCAACGGTGTCAGTGTTTGAATAGTTAGATAAATATGTCGTATTAAAACTCATGAAATACATGACAGTAAACAATATCTGACTTTCATACCTGCTCTTGTTGGTAGCAGTAAATATAACGTGAATTATAAATGAGTCTTACCGCTCATAGTGCGTGAAGGCGCGAGTTTTTCACGCGTCTTGAAGTCTGACATGAACTCTAATACAACTCAACCAAACATGATGACCAGAAGGGAGGGACTCCGAGTGGATGAGCCGTTGAGCCAATCAGAAGACGAGTCGTTTTCTCCTTAGCCAATAAGAGTCTTTGGTTTTACTATTTTTTTTCATGACGACGCATAGAAACTTTTTATATCAGATGTGTGTGAAACTGACGCTCGACAGAATTTTACAATTTGACATGACAATTTAAACTTTTTGTAACGTTTTTAACGTTTTGTTGTTACTTGACAGTTACAAGCATTTTAACAACACAAAGAAAAGCTACTGGTCTTTTTGGCCTCTGTAGTAAATCTACTCACTGTAAATAAAGACGAAATTCAGCCAAGTTTTTACATCTTAAATTGGGACCCAGTGTGTAAAAATAAGGCTAAAGTCTTCAACTCTAATTATGAGCAACATAGTTTGATTTTAAACATTAATTTCACAATGATGTCAACTCTTAGTAAATATGAAAAATATCAAGAGTACATTTTCACAGAATGTTCGTTACATCATTTAGGTTGATATTATGTAGGAAAAAAACAGACTTTAGACAGAGTAACCTTTCACAACTAATAGGCTATTATTTACTCCAAATCGTTAGTGTAAAATGTTTCAACCAAGAACTATTTGCATGTTTCCTGCCTGAGAGCTTAGGGAAAGTTGTTTTTAATTAAATGATAGTTAATATGTTTATTTTTACATTTATAATTGTATTATCACTATGTCACTGTCCCACCACTGACCCTGTCTGTGTTTTCTATATATAATTATAAATAAGCTACTGTAAAGTACATTTTGTGAAATAATCTTGATATTGTATTCATATGTTGGACATCAGCCAATCGCCTGTTAGAGGTTACTCATCTGTGTTCTAATTGGTAAATATGAGCTGTGGTCGTTTATGTAAATGACCTAGTGAGAGCTCAGCCATGCTGCTACAAAGATACCCTGCATGTGTTGTAGTGATATAATATCATTAAATGTTTATGTTAACAGACCCTGGAGATTTGAACACTTTCTCAATCTTAACCCTAATTACCAGAACATTACACTTGAGTAATGAAATGTGAAAGATTGAAATCATATGGTTAAAATCAAACTCTGATGCTCATTGTCAAATGATCATTTGAGACTTTAGCCTGAATTTCACAAACTGGTCACATATTTGTGTTTACACTAAATGCTGGGTCAAATAAAACCACGTACTGAGCAAAGGTACATCCAAAAAGTACTTGTTTTCATTAAAAGACAAGTTTAAGATGGTCCTTACTGAACATGAGGTCGAAGGGGCGAGGTTGGATCCAAATCTAACTCCTCCCACTTTACATACTTGCTGTACATACGTTCCTTTCGAAGACCTCATCCCTATGCCCTCATCCCTTTGAAGGGTTTACCCTTTGAAATGAGAGCATCCAAGGGATGAAGGGTGTAGGACAGTGGCTCTCAAACTGGGGGCCCCAAGATGGATCCAGGGGGCCACAGATTTTGTGGCATTTTATGAAATATAGAAATTTATCATAGATTTTATGCAATCAAACATCAGAAAAATAAGACCACCAACCAAAAGAATTTATGTTCCAGCATTGTAAAACTGAATATGTTTTTGGTTCAAGTATAAGATTATAAGTACTTATTTGGGGGAACACAACGTGATGCACCCTACACAAAGGGGGCCTTACAATGAAAAAGTTTGAGAACCACTGGTGTAGGGGACCAAACAACTGTTTCTTGAAGTGCCCTTTTGTGTCGTCATCCCGTGCCCACACGGAGGCGCTGTCGTCATTCAAAGAATCATGGGACCATGGGAAGTGTCCATCAGTTGTACCCTTCAAAATCCTTCTTTCTGAAGGGCCCTTTGAAGTGGCCAGTTATGAGCACTTCGGTTTGGTACAACCCTTCAATATGGCGGCCATAATTGTTTTCATTCCGAAGTGCCCTGTGCATGAAACATATTGACTATCAGCAAAACATTAAAGTTATACAAGTAAAAACAAAAAAGGTGAACACACACAAAATACAGACACGCCAAAGGTTCATACACACCCACGTGCATAAAACACAGACACACAACTCCACACGCACGCACGCACGCACACACACACACGCACACACACACACGCACACACACACACGCACGCACGCACGCACGCACGCACACACACACACACACACACAGCGTGGTTATCACAGAGAAGCACACATTTGAGGTAAAGGAGAGAGAAACACAGGTCAAATATTATACGGACTATAAATTCTTATATGTAATAATCAGTGGCGATCGGTGCCTTCCCTTCAGGGAAAGCAGTAGTTCCAAATACGTGTTCAGCGCTTCACGTGAACCTATGTGCATCACGCATCATGTCAAAATACGTGCCTGCTGCAGATGCGTCTAAAGCAGTGGTCACCAACCCTGTTCCTGGAGATCGACCGTCCTGCAGACTGCAGCTCCAACCCTGCTTCAGCACACCTGTCTGTAATTATCAAGTAAACCTGAACAACTTGATTAGATAGTTCAGGTGTGTTTGATTGGGGTTAGAGCTGAAATCTTCAGGACGGTCGATCTCCAGGAGCAGGGTTGGTGACCACTGGTCTAAAGGGTTTATGATAAAAGAGACGCTCGTGGTCAGAAGACACTGCGTTAACACTTAACACGGATTACGAGTATCTAGTAAACGGGAGCGTCTCTTTTATTAAACACCCTTTCGACGCGTCTGCAGCATGCACGTATTTTGAAATGACGCGCCACACACATGACGGGCTAAAAACATGTTTTGCCGAGCTTCGCATTACTGCTCCCCCGGAAGAGGAGTCACGGATCGCCACTGGTAATAAAAAATAAATTAAGCAGAATGTGTTGTGTTCTCTCATTATGCTGTTATTTGAAGAGTGCCCACTAGGTGGAGCTATTTGGGAACAAACAGTAGTAGAGATGCAAAAGAATGAGAGGCTGCTGTTTTGTTTTGCTAATAATGTGACTAGTAAAGAAACGTGTTCGCTACATGGTCTAGGTTTTTCCTGCATATAAAAATTGGAGGCGGCCGCCTCTGTCAAGTTTCATGCTGCCTCAGTCTCTCGCCAAAATTATGTCGGGTGTCTTCACAAAAAACACTGCGTGTATTCTGTCAACAGACTGTCATTTGTAACTTCAGTTGCGGCATTACATCACAGAGGAGGCACTGTTTCGTAATCAGTCCAGTGAGGCCTGAAGAGTTGCAGTACAAGAGCTAATAGGAGCTGTATTAGCGGTGTTTCACGGCTTTTCAGGTGAATATTGTTTGTTTTGCATTAAAGTAGGTTCAATTTTTTAAAAGGTTTCTTAAATTAACGTGGCGTACATAATTGTATAATGTTAAGATGTGAAGTTGGCTCGTTGAAGTTGGCTCCACCGAGGCGCTTTTACGCGGTTGAACTTCCAGCAGCTCGGCTTAAAATGCCCGCTGCAAACGCAGGGTTCTGCCCCAAGCTGAGCATTTTTCAACTCTGGGCGCCCAGTCGAATGCCGGTGCTGAGCACGGAAAAAACTACCAGCTGCTCGCGTTTAAAAAAAAACGTAACATTGTTTACGTGAGCCTATCTCTGCAAGCCTGTGAGAAAACGAGCAGTTCAGATTTTGCTCACTTTCTGACGTAGGTAGTCGTTCTTATTATAATATTACCGCCTCCTTTTCTGAACGTGTCCACCCCTGCCGCCATTTTTGTTTTCGCAAGCAACATATGTGAATTAGTTCCGACACCATGGCAAAAGTAAGCAAAGCATGCTAAGTGATGTGTTGTTGGCTGCACAGAGCAGCACAGAACACCGTTCCCAGCCTGACAGGAGAGCAATGGATTTATTTTGTTTTCAATGGAAATCCACCAGACTGAACGAGGCAAAGCTGCAAATAAAGACATTGTAAGTACTGTTATTTTTTAAGTAAGACCTCAGGGACCCGTGGCAACTTAAAAGTAGGTAAAACGTCATTGTGAAACGTTTGTCCGTTCACTCATAGAAAGCAATGTGTATGGCTTGCGCAACGTATTGTCCTGTTACTTTCACTTAAACCTGGCTCAGACTACAGGAGTTTTAAAATCCGGAAAGATTAAAAATCTGGTTGCAGCACACACATAAAAAGAATCTTGACAGATTATTTTATTTAAATTCTTAAACAAGCTCACACTCATCAGTGTACAACTAAATTACACATATTTTACATATCCATAGGATATGCAGTTTTGTAAAAGGAGCTAATAGTAACCGTTTTAATGGGTTTACTATTTTTAGATGTTGACATCACATCTACATTTGAATCTCTTTTTCAAGCACTACAAAAATAGGTTTGCCCTTTGTAAACTTGCATTTCTGAATGTGAAATGTCCAGATAAGAAAACGTTGGGGGGTAAAGTTGTGTTTATAAATAAGACTAAAGGTAGCAAGTGCAAAAATAAAAATTTAGAAAGTTTGATTGGAAGTTTTTTTATTTCATAATTGCACATCAAAAGACATTCTAAGACACCCAAACTACAGGATAATATTAAGATTATCATACCAGAGGACGCCTCTTACGTCATCTCACCGGGAAACAGAAAAACAAAGGGACATCGCAAAGTTAATTTCACGTGATCTCACCTGGCAACGGTTGTGTAACGTCTTTGTCGCTCTCTGAAAGATTCTCTGTCTGTCTGTCCAAAGCCGCGGGAACGTATTTTGAGCAGGGGGTGCTATAATGCTTTTTGCTAGGGCTGAAGTTATGACTGTGGTTTGGGCGAGCCGCTTAAGTTTAATGTTAATAAATAACGGAAGAAAAAAAAATGTCGCTGCCGAGAATAAAGATGAATGCCAATGTGATTATAAGACACAGCATAAAAACAAACACATAAACGCATGTTATCTGTATGCCTATAGCCAAATAACAATCTGTTGAACGAAACTACAAGCTGCGCGCTTACCCGGTACATTTAAAACCGACGCGACTTCTCCCCAGCTCTTTTCCTTATCTGTGCGGTTGTGGTATGTTTTGGAGGATACATTATATAGACAATCATGTTGTTGCCACAAGTTGTTCCTCCATCTCCGCTGTCCAACATTCCCTTGCAGGAGCTTTCGCGGTCGACATTTTTAAAGGTCTGTCAGTCACCTCCGTCACCTTGCAGATGTGCCTCTCATTGGCTGTTGCGAAAGTACCAACGTCATCACCCCGATTTAAAATCCTAAATATCAAACATGTTTGATATGATCGGGGCGGCCCCGATTTCTCTCGGAGCAGATCGGGAGGTGTAAGATTCGATCTGTGAACGCCTCACATTACGTGATAATCTGGGCCGAACCTCGGACCAGATCGAGGTTCTGGACCCGATTTTTTCAAAGATTCTCGGGAGGGGAAATCGGGGTAAAATCTGGCCGAGAATCCTGTAATCTGAGCCAGGCTTTATAGAAAACGCGATGCGTTTGTCTTGAGTATCTTCACTCATAGAAAGCAGTGTGTATGGTTTGTAAACACGCGACCGGTTTGTCATGTGTAATTTCGCATGTAGAAAACATGATGCCTTTGTTAGGAGTCTGTTCGCTTATAGAAAACAATGTGTTTGGTGTTTAAAGACGGAAACAGCTTTTCTCATTCGCTTTATGTGACCCTTCTTTTGTCGATGGAAGCACAGGCTCTAATAGTGGTGGGCGGATCGATCCTGAAGTATCGATACTGAGGTTGTATCGAAAAGGATCGAACCTAACATAAAAATATCGATACTAATGTGTTTTTAGTTTTTACTACTGATTTTATTTATTTAATAATGTAGCTAATAATTGTATATAATGAAGAAAAACTATTTCCCAAGCGCAAGCACGCAGACGCTGCTGCAGCCAGCGAAAAGAAGAGCAGCATCGTGTGGAGTTTTTTCACCTCGGTGAATAAAAACATTGCGAACTGCGATGTATGGCAGTGGGCCTTTGGGGTTAAAAAGCCAAAGATTGAAAGTACTTTATTGTTTAAGCACTTGATTTAATTTTGTTTCTCAAACAACTGTGTGCACTTTGTTTATAAATTCACTTAAAAAGTAGAATGAAAGGGAAACATGTTAATTTGTTCTATTATTGTGTCTAAACATAACACTGAACAAAAACAGAAAAGCAGTTTTAAAATCTTTGTTCTTCAGTAATAATTTTGTGCACTTTGGTTTTCTTTAAAGCTAGATAAGTAGTACTGGGATAACGAGAAATTGTTTTGTTATATATCGTTTTTCTGTTCTGTTAATCTGATATTGTTACTATTTTCCAGTAATAATTTGGTGCAAAGTTCATGTTTGAAAATTTGATTACAGGAATAAATAACTAAATAAATAGATTTATTTGGTTTAAATGATGTCCTGTGTTTTAACATCTACATGATTAATTAGCCTACAGGCACATTAAGAGCACAAATCACAAAATATTTTAGTGGTCATGAAAATGTATTCAGATTTAGCATATTAATGATGCATTCATCTGATAAATCATGACATTTCATCTACAGGAAAGTAAATGTAAGTTCAAGTGAATGCTTTTTAAAAGTAAAATGTATTGGTATCGGTATCGAAATCGGCAATACTGGCCCTGCATTTACTTGGTATCGCCCACCACTAGGCTCTAAGCCCTGGCTGAGTTTTCTGTGAAAAGGGGGCGGAGACTAGCAGCTCATTTGCACTTAAAGAGACACACACCAAAACAGCGCGTTTCTCCTCACATGCAAAACTGGGCAATTAGGGCATGCTATAATAAAAGATCTGCGGTGTATTTTGAGGTGAAACTTCACAGACACATTCTGTGGACCCCTAAGATTTATATTACATTTGTGTAAAAGTAGCAAGAAACCTCTCCTTTAAACTGTTGAAACTTTTCAGTCACTAGCAAATATAAAAAATAAGTGAATCATTCAAAGCTCAGTGAACCACAAGAGAACACAGGATGTGAATGAGCTTTGCAAATTTACTAAGACTGGTTAATTTAGTTGGCTATTGTGGGTTGAAATGTTAGTTGAAAAGCATAAAAAGCTTTATTTGATTTAAAAACATTTCTGTTTAGTTGAATAAAAGTAATGTTTTATATCAGTGGTTCTCAACCTTTTGGAACTAAGGCCCCACCAAACCTCTCCTATTGTGTGGCACGCCCCCCCATGATAGATAGATAGATAGATAGATAGATAGATAGATAGATAGATAGGTAGATAGATAGGTAGATAGATAGGTAGGTAGATAGGTAGGTAGATAGATAGATAGATAGATAGATAGATAGATAGATAGATAGATAGATAGATAGATAGATAGATAGATAGATAGATAGATAGATAGATAGATATAGATAGATAGATAGATAGATAGATAGATAGATAGATAAGATTTTTTAGGGTTCGCGTAGCGCTAGAAACCTATTGTATTTGCTCAGATTTGTATTCTTCTTCTTTATTATTTCTAAGTCGTAGAGACTTGGTCAGATGGTAGCCTTCAATTTGGGGAGAGGGTATCAAATTATGACCCCAATTAGCCCATAGGTGGCACTATAGCGATGCCAAATGCGTTTGTACTCAACCTAAACCGTTTGTCGCACACCAAGTGTTTTATATCAATGTATTCATTGGCTCAAAACTTAAAAAACGTATATCTCCAATTTCATTTCTGGCTTGCAAAATTTTCTGCTAATTAGAATTATATGCGAAACCTACTTTTGCGGACCATATTTTACTTTTGGACCATATCTGTAGACCCCCCTTAGGGGGTCACTATAAAAAAACTGCGGCGTTTGGCCACTAGGTGGCGCTTTGATAGGAATGAACTAGAAAATGGTTATAACTACGCAACTGTTTGTCCGATCGACTTATCATTTGGTATGTTGTGTCTTTGTGTAATGCACCATGACTGTCTAAAAGGACATTGGCGTAAAAAACATGGACGTCATCGGCCAATGACACTCGGCACTCCTTAGACCTGGTTAACAGAGGCCTATCGAAATGAGACTCGCTGAGCTTGTTCGACTCATGGCCCTGAAGGTCTGTAAGAAATGTGAAATCCATCGGCCACCAGGGGGAGAAATAACGCTTTTAGAGTGCATAAACAATTGTGTATCACGTGACATTTGACATATACCTAAACTATTTATATCATAGGATAGCTCTCCTCATTCTGAACAACTTTGCCTCTGGAACCACTTCTGTCGGTCAAACGGTTCGTGAGTTAGAGCTGATGATGTCAAAAACCTACCTTCGCAAACTAGTCCTAGGTTTTTTGACCAACCGGAACCAAACCAATGCAGATGACTTCTTTGGAGTGTGAATGTAAATAATTATCGAAAAAAAGTTTAAATTTCCTTTCACGTTCGCTTAGGGGAGCCAAATTTTAAAATGGGCGGAGCCTATAACATTAAAATGGCCATAATTTGAGAACTATTTGAGATATCATCATGGGGCTTGGAACATATGTGTAGACCATCACTCTGAGGTCACCTACAAAATACCAATACAAATGGAAAAATTGACTTGTCTTTTGGTTGCCTAAACCATTGTGTATCACGTGACATTTGAAATTTACACAAACTATTGATATCGTATGATAGCTCTCCTCATTATAAACAACTTTGCCTCTTGAACCATTGATTTCGATCGAACGGTTCGTGAGTTATCGGTGATTATGTTTAAAACCTTATTTTGTGAATTAGTCCTATTTTTTTCAAGCAGTTTCTAAATTTACACCACAGTGCAATTCTCTGGACTCTCTAGGTCAATAATTATCAAAAACATGTAGAATTTTTTATGTGTGTAGCTATAACAATATTATATATGAAATAGACGTGACCAAGTGTACTTAAAGTCTTATACTCTGTAAAGAATGGTCAGATTGATTTGCCATTATGTACAACTATACATCTTATTACAATAAACAAGCATGCCAAATGTGATGGTGATCGGACAAGGAATGCGTTTATAACTGTCAAAAAGGTGAAATATAGTTTGTTTCAATGGGTTTTTTATACATGTCTATAATAAATATATAATTGCTAATCAAATTGCTAATCAGTCAGTCACATGGCAGCAACTCAATCCATTTTGGCATCTAGACGTGGTGAACACCACTTGCTGAAGTTCAAACCGAGAATCAAAATGGAGAAAAATTTGGATATATGGGATGGGATGTATTAAATTCCACATACTACCTGAGGATTGTTGCCAACCATGTCCATCTCTTAATGATTACAGAATACCCATCTTTTGATGCCTACTTCCAACAGGATAATGGACCATGTCAGAAAGCTCAAATGATCTCAAACTGGTTTGTTGAACATGACAAGGAGCTTACTGTACTCCAATGGCCTTCAGAGTCACCAGATCACAATACACGTGGCTTTGCTGAAGGAACGATAAATATGTCCAGGATAAAGGGGAAAGGGACACAAATTATTATTGCAGATGTGTACACTGTCCACTGTAGGGCCTTGCAGTCTGGTGCACTGCAGTGTGTATTATATGTGCATATGTATGTCTGTATTACATATTACTGACCAACCATGACATTGTTCTGTGTGGGGAGGACTTTTATACACTGTGGATGTGTTAAGGTGGGAGCCCTCAGCCAAGATGTAACGGCAAAGGTGCCTTGCACGCCAATGGGCTGCTGACATCAGACTTAGAATTTTGTACTTATTAATATTATCTTAAATATATGAGTAGTAAATAATTCAACAAAAATGTTATAAGAATTTATGGTCTGCATAACATGTTACTATATGTTTCTTTCTTTTATCTTCTCTTATCTGGTGTGCATAGTGTCTTTGTGTCATTGTGTGCATGTTATGTCCCGTGCAGTGCTGTGTGCATATCTGTGTGTCTTTGTTTTATGCATGTGTGTGTGTGTGCCTTTGTTCTGTGCGCAATTGTTTGCATTCACTGAGTGTGTGTTGTGTGGCTGTGTTTCGTGCGCTGTGTGAGTTTGTTTGTGTGTGTTCATGTTTTTATATCCTGGGGGACCTAAACCTGAATGCACACCAAGTCATGGGGACTCGTGTCACCGTGGGGACCAAAATTGAGGTCCCCATGGGCACAAAAGCTTATAAATTGTACAGAACAATATTTTTAAAAAATCTAAAAATGCAAAAAGTTTTCTATGATCTTTAGGTTTAGGGGTTGGGTTAGGGATAGGGGATTAAATATACAGTTTGTACAGTATAAAAAACATTACGCCTATGGACTGTCCCCACAGAGATAATAAACCAGACGTGTGTGTGTGTTTGTGTGTATTCATGCATATTATTTCCCTCTGTATCATAAGAGTGTGGGTGCACTGTATACTTTTGAGTGTCGTGTGTGAATGAGACTGTGCATGTGTGTGTCTCTGTGTTTAATACTATATGCACAAACATACAGAGCAAGAAAATATGCCTCACAGGACCACAGTGATAGACATGAAATGTATTATACATTAAACGTTGCTCCATATTTACACATCTATAAATATAGCACATGTCTAGCTGGTTGTAAGATGCTGTATTGATATACATAACACACCTTTATTAGGTACACCAGTTTAATTGCATGTAAACCCAAATTGCTACTCAGCCAGTCACATGGCAGCGACTCAATGCATTTAGGCATTTAGACATGGTAAACATGACTTCCTGAAGTTCAAACCGAACATAAAAATGGGGAAGAAATGGGATATATTATGTGAGGTGTGTGTACCACATAAGCATCATTTAAATGGCACGGCCTTCTAGAATAATATTGCAGACAATGTCAATCTCCTACTGACCACAGTGTCCTAGAGGTCTGCAACCCGACTCGAGCCCGACGGGGCCCGAAAAACTTGCGGGCTTCGGGTCGGGTTCAGGTTAATGTTTAATGAATAGCCTTGGGTTCGGGTTTGTAACTAAAAAATGTATAGGCTATATACAAACAAGTTTGCGTGCCGTGGCGTGTGCTTGCGTGTTTGCTGCGTTGTGACCACAAAAAACACGAGAGAAAACGCACACTTTTCGCATAAACTGTTCTGCGCATGTGCTCCTGCTCTTGTCCTCATTGTCACAACACAGCAGGTGATGGTAAGATGAGTGCGATAAAGCAAAATATTAGCGATGGAAAATGTATTACAGTTCCATATGATGCAGGGAAAGCTGCACTCTGGAAGAATTATGATCTTGTCATTACTGTCAAGACTGGCCCGTAGTGTCCTTCCTCAGCATCCCTGCAAGTGACGTTAGCAGCCGCAGCGAGAGGAACTTCAGTGTAGCTGGGCTAACTTTTAATCAGAGGAGGACGGCGCTTAAACCAACAGTCTATTCAAAAATGATTTTTGACTTTTACACCTGTTCACCCACAGCAAAGTTTAGTTATTGGTAAGTCTGTGCTATTTCTTATTTTTTCTTGTGTGTTCACTGCTGAGGGGGCCGCCGTGCCTTGATGAAACTGTGTTTGCTTACATGTAGCTATTTGTTTAATTATCATCGCAAGCAATCATAAAATGCAGCAAGCTTGCTGTTAAATGCACTTTGGGTTCGGGTTGGGTTCGGGCTTAAAATGTAACTGTAATGGTCGGGCCGGGTCTGGTCGGGTTAAACAATCTCGGTTACGGGCCGGGTTCGGGCTTTTGTTTAAAGCCTGTGCAGACCTCTACAGTGTACCCATCTTCTTATGGCTACTTCCAGCAACCATGAATGTGAATCAATGTATCCATTTAAGATGGTCCTAGATTTTATTTATTCAATATTAATTCTTTAGAACACAATAGAAGCTATTTTGAAGAATGTGCATTGTATAAACAAAAAAGACCTATATCTCTGCAATAGAATGTCATAGAGACACAGAAGTTGGTTTGTTTTACTCATGGATAAGTGTATTATAATATGACAGGTGACAAGCCACGCCCATAGCAACCAAACAGATTATCTTAGCAACGTCTAGCCAGACCTACATCTCTGCAGTATATCGTATAGTCACAGGGGTTTGTTCGTTTTACTCATGGATAAGTGTATTATAATGTGACACTTCCGGATGTAGTGAACGCTGGCGTGGTTGTCTGCCGCTGCTCTCCAGTGATTTTCGTTTTACCTTGTTTTATCGCGCTGGATCTTCCCTTGATTCCATCCCAACCTTCTTTTACTCATCTGCCGCAGGTTTTGAACTGAATTTGATTTGGACTGAATCCACTTTTTGGCATTTGTGATTGAACTTCTAGCCTTCTCCGCTGAATTCTCCTCTGCCTGTCACTGATCGTTCGAGAGCCCTCGATCCCTCAATAACCCTCCGGTTTGCAGTGCATCATCCCGTGGGTAAGTTTCTACTTTCTCGCTGGTCTGTTACCCGCTTTTATCCTTTGGGTTTAAAAAAAAAGTTTGGAGCATTTGTGTCTAGTTTTGCTCCTTTCTATTTTATGAGGTACTGTGGCTAACGCTAACCGTCCGGGGCAGAGTGAATGATGCGCTGTTTTTGGCTGAATGTTTTATCCTGTTTTTTTCTCAATTTTTACACATTTTATAATGGCTCCGTGCTACTCATCTGACGAGCTTCATCGTTTGAACCTGCCATCACCCCTAGAAGCTGGAGTTTACAAACTTTGTGTTGCGCTAGGGATTGCTCGTCGCCCACGTTATATTCATCGAGGCTTACGTCGTACTGTCAGTTTTTCTCACACATCTGCTGACATCTTCATACCCTCTTTTTGATCTCCTTCTCGTGATGTTTGTTCCAGTTCATGCACTGAACGCGGAGCTAACTTCTGTAACCTAAAACCACTGGAATTTATTTCAACGTGCTCAACATCTTTGTCAGAAGTGGCTCAGATCTCGGACTGCCCGATTAAATTTACATTGATAAATGCTAGATCTCAGTCCAACAAATCTTTTATTTTGAATGACTTTTTTACTGCTCATGGTTTGGATTTCTTTTTTGTAACAGAGACCTGGCTCACCCATGGTGACTACTCAGCTCTTAAGGAATTAGTTCATCCAGATTGCTTGTTTTTTAATTATCCAAGACCTGTTGGTCGTGGAGGTGGATTAGCAACAATTTTTAAGAAATCTTTTAAGTGCATTCTTCTACCTGAGGAAAACTTTCAAACCTTTGAGGTGCAGCTCTTAAAGGTTAACCTCCCCTCCCTACCCCCGTACTGTGTGCCCTGGTGTATAGACCTCCTAATTGGAATAAGGATTTTATACAAGAATTTTCGAACCTCCCGGCTTCTCTGTTGCCACACTATGACAGTTTTTTGATCCTGGGTGACTTTAATATTCAAGTCTGTTGCCAGTCTAAACCTTTGGTCAAAGAGTTTTTAGATATCATGGACTCTTTTAATTTTGAACAGTTTGTGTCTGGACCCACACACCAGAAGGGTCATACCCTGGACTTGGTCTTCTCACTTGGCTTTTCAGTCAATAATCTTGAAATTTTTGACACTGTTATTTCTGATCATTATCCAGTGGTTTTTGACTCAATATCGGCTGTTACTCACTCTAAATCATATCATTCACCGCGTCTATTTAGGCGTTTTGATTATTCTATTGTTAGGTCTTTTATTGATGTTTATTTATCTTCCGAAACTCTTAACTTTGGTGAGACTCTTTCCTACTCTGTCCATCCTGATGATTTGGTCAACCTTTTTGACAGTACTTGCACTGGTACATTAGACTCAATTGCTCCTCTGAGGTTACAAAAATCCAGTGTGACGAAGAAAGTGCAGCCCTGGCTAAATGGTCCAACTCGCACGGTCAAAAAAGAATGCAGGCGTGCTGAACGTAGGTAGAGGAAAGATAAACTTCAGATATCATATGACATTTTTAGGGAGTGTCTTAAGCAGTATCAGAATGCAGTTAGGGAGGCACGGTTTAAATATATGTCTGACTTAATTGCACATAATTCTCAGAGGCCCAAGGTTCTTTTCAGTACAATTAATGCCCTCCTAAATTCCCACTCTAGTGCTCTATCTGAGGATTCTACTGACCTGTGTGATCGGTTTTCAACTCATTTCATCAATAAAATTGAAGGTCTTCGCTAGGGCTGGGAGATATGACAAAAAAGTAAACTCAATAGGTTTTTTCTATATTGATCGATAACGATATTTATTTCTATATATATTTAATTAAAAAACTGTATTTAAAATAATCTATTTTAAATACAGTTTATTAACTAAAGTTAACCTTTAACCAGTTAAAATTCAATTAAATGAATGCACTGTTGCAACACAGAGGATATTAGGCCATAAACAACATGTACCAGTTCATTCAGTCTCATTTTGACTCAATTGACTCGTTAAATAAAGGGAGTGTTCATCCAGTACATTCAACCAATGAAAGGGCTCCGTTACTGCATACATTCGAACGCTATTGGCTCAGCACCTGCGCACATACATAACGCTGGGGTTTATGATGCATTCAGTGAACCTTAGTCTTTAAAAAAGACATCTCACATAAACTGTAGTACATTTCTTTAATCATGCAAGCATCTTACATACAAGGTTCAATATTTTAATGTGCACACAAACTCACTTCATTACATCTCTAATCTATACAGGGCAGCGCTGGTTTGTTTCATATGCACCAGCTCATGTTAGCAGATATGTTAACGATGGATATAAAAACGTTTGTGCTTGAGTTTCGAAGTAACTCGCTTGCAATTGCGCCTCAAGTTTGTTTTGTTTAACCGGCGATTGCGGAAAAAAAAAAAAAGACACTTGATAAACCGCGTGATGACAACTCGAGGTTAGTTTCACCTTTGTTTCCGCTTCCAGTAATGCTTTCCTCCTCATGTTGAGTTTTCTTTGCCAAGTGCAGTATGAAATGGACTTTGTACTTTGACGCGCATGATAAAAGCTGCACGCTGACTGACTGTTGTTGCGTTTATTTCTGCGTTCTGTTAGACTGTAAGATTAATCCATATCGAGTCAAAATGCCAATAGCTTATTGTCGTTTTTGAAATACATTCTATCGCGATTCGATATGATATTGTTTATCGGCACAGCCCTAGTCTTCGCTCTAATATTCCTTCCCAGAGGTTACCATTATCACTACCAGAAATGCCCCCTTGTAAAAGTGATTTTTCACTTTTTCAATTGGTGTCGCCCTCACAGCTTCATGCAATTGTTTCTAGTATGAAATCCTCTGTTTGCCCTTCCGATGTTTTGCCTTCACATATTTTTAAAGAGGTTTTCTCAGCTCTAAGTCCAGCTGTGACTGCCATTGTCAATAGTTCATTGGTCAATGGGGTGGTACCTACTACATTCAAACATTCTACAGTACAGCCTTTGTTAAAAAAAACTCACTTAGATCAGCATAACTTGAATAATTACAGACCGATTGCTAAACTGTCCTTTATTTCCAAATGTTTTGGAAAGTTGTCTACCATCAGATCTCCTCATACCCGAGTACTTTTAATATTTTCAACAAATTTCAGTCTGGTTTCAGGGAGCTGCATAGTACTGAATTTGCGTTGTTGAAGGTTTTAAATGATATTTTACTCACTCTGGATGCAGGTTCTGGCTGTATTTTAGTCTTAACTTGATTTAAGTGCAGCATTTGACACTGTTGATCACGATATCCTCCTACACAGACTAGAACATGTAGCTGGGTTTCATGGCCCTGTGCTGGAGTGGTTTGCCTCCTACCTCAAAGGGAGAAACATTTTCTGTGAAAGTAGGGAATTGTTTTTCTACCCATGTTCCAATACATTGTGGTGTTCCCCAGGGTTCCATTCTTGGTCCCGTTTTGTTTGCATTGTATATGATTCCACTTGGTCATATTATTCACAGCCACAATTTATCATACCACGTACAGTATATGCCGATGACACTCAGCTCTACTTCCCTATCAAAAAAATTAATGGTTCTGTGTCTGGCCTGTTGGATTGCCTGCGTGACATTAAATGCTGGATGGACATAAATTTTCTACAATTAAACAACGATAAAACCAAAATTGTTATCTTCGCTCCACCGGTTATGACCCCTGACTTAATTAATCAACTTGGATCTTTATCTCCAAATGTTCATGACCATGTTAAAAATCTTGGTGTCATTTTAGATTCCAATTTGACTTTTGATAGGCAAATTAGTGCGATTGTTAAAAGCAGTTTCTTTCAGCTAAGATCTATTGCCAAAATCAAGACGATGCTTTCTAAGAAAGACCATGAAACTGTTATTCATGCATTTATCACCTCAAAGTTAGATTATTGTAATTCCTTATACTTGGGTTTACCCAATTCAGCTGCAAATCGCTTGCAGATGGTTCAAAACACAGCAGCCAGGTTTTTGACTGGAACTAAAAAGTATCAGCACATTACTCCTGTTCTTGCTTCTCTCCATTGGTTACTGGTCAAGTCCCGAGTTGATTTTAAAATCTTGCTTTTTGTTTATAAAGCTTTACATGGGCTTGCCCCTCAGTACATAAATGATCTTCTTGTTCCGCACAATGTTTCAAGATCTCTACGCTCTTCTAATCAACTTCTTCTTTTTGTTCCTTGTTCACGTTACAAAACGAAAGGTGATCAGGCTTTCTCTGTGGCTGCTCCCAGACTTTGGAACAGTCTTCCTCTCAATATTAGATCTTCCCCTTCTGTCTCCATTTTCATATCTTCCCTAAAAACATATCTGTATTCTGAGTGTTTTAATTGAAGGTGTTTATATCTTTACATATGTCTCTATGGTTTTGATCCAGTGTGCTAATTTTGCTTTTGCTTTTAATTTTCTTTTTCTTTTAAATAGTATTTTAATATATATGTACAGCACTTTGGCTACAACTTCCATTGTTTGAAATGTGCTTTATAAATTAATAAACTAAACTAAACTATGACAGGTGACAAGCCACGCCCATAGCAATCAAACATATTACCTTAGCAACCGTTTAGACAGACCTATATCTCTGGAGAATAACATCATGGAGACATGGGGGTGGGTACGTTTTACTCATGGCTTACCGTTTTATCAATTGGCAGGTGCCATGCCACACCGATAGCAACTAAACAGATTAGCTTAGCAACTGTTTAGCCAGACCTATATCTCTGCAATAGAACATTGTAGAGACATGAGAATTGGTTCATTTCACTCGTCCCTTAGGTATTAACAGTTAACACCTGTTTTTGCATACGAGTGTAAGCATGCGTAGTCTGTATTAAACGTTACTGACCATTTCTGTCATTTTCCTGGTTGTTGGGGAGTTTCGTCCATCCTGGGTGTATTAGGGTGCGTGTCCTGAGCCTACTCGATGAAGGCAAAGCTCCCTTAGATGCCTTAAATCGCTCGAACCCGAGATTGCTGCTTGCAGCTATATATTTTTCTACTTTTCTTTGAGTTTTTTGTACTTTTTAAACTTCTTTAAAACTATATAAAGGACAGTATAAAATTAGAGAACATATTTTTAATAGACATTTATGAAAAATGTTTTGAACAATAATACAGTAGAACTAATTTGTAACAACTTGGACGTAGGTGCGTTTCGCTATAGCCATGCCATCATAAATTTGTGGGAAACCTGCGCTTGCTTCGTTTTATAAAGAAGTGCAATGCGCGGTTCAGTGTTGGACAATGCAAGCCTGAGATCATCCTTCACCTGCAGGTGTTGGGAAACATGTCAACATTTTTATTCATCAACCGATCACGCCAAAGATCCAATTTGCCAACGAAGGCACTGACTTTTTCTGAAAGAAGCAAAATGTTTGCATCTCTCCCTTGCATCGACCTGTTCAATGAATTCAGTCTTTCGAAAACGTCTACCAGGTATGTCAACAACGCCAACCAAAGAGGGTCGTCCAAGTAACGTGCAAGGTCGGACTTTGCATCAACTAGAAACGCCTTCACTTCTGAGCACAATTCATAGAGGCGATGTAAAATCCGACCTCTGGACCTCTGCTCATGTTCAGCTCCTATTTCCTGACAAAGGAAGGAAAACAAGCGTGAATTTAATGGCCGTGCTTTAATAAAATTCACCAATTCTACTGCCTGTTATACTACTGCCTGCTTTGATGCAAGTGCTTTGCGAGGAATCATACAGTGGGTCCATTTGGCTAATGGGGCTAAATGTTGTACACGAGTGACCAGGCCGCTAACCCTCCCCGTCATGGAACGTGCCCCGTCCGTGCATATGCCAACACATGTGTCCCATGACATGCCTGCGTCCCGTATATTCAACATGTCAAGCCATTCAAGATGTCAAATAGTGCCTCGCCAGTTGTGTGTTCTGGAAGAGACCGACAGAAAATAATGTCATCCACAATGTTGACATTTTTTATATATCTGACAAAGATAAGCAACTGTGCTAGCCCCGCAACATCAGTTGTCTCATCAAGCTGCAGTGCATAGTACTGGCTGTGCATGATGTTAGCTAGCAACTGTTCCTTAATGTCATTTGCCATGTCAGATATGCGGCGACTAACAGTGTCATTCGAAAGGGGGATGTCACCAATCTGGTTTGCAAAATTTTCACCAAACATGACTTGACAGATATCTTTAGCAGCAGGTAGGATAAGTGTTTCGGCAATTGTGTGTGATTTTCCTAATCTAGCAACTCGTTGTGAGACGCAAGGACGCTTCTAGACACTTGTTTGATACATACTGACGTGTGTTTGCTCATGGTGCGTTTCTGCTGTGTAAGGCAAGATAACTTTAATTAAAAAAAGTCTAAGGGTTTGTTTTTAAATTTTAGGTGCTTCATTTCTAAATGGTGCTTCAACTTGCATGGCTTCATGCTATCATTTGCTAGCAAATCCGCGCATATCACACACTGGAGCAGCGGTTCAGCATCTGTTCCAGCCACTGTAAAGCCAAACTGAAGATAGCTGTCATCGTATTTTCTTGGTTTAGAATAAGACTTTTTAGCTGGAGGTGCTGAAGATGGACCATCGCCACAACTCCTTTTGCCATGCGTGACAAACTTATCCATACCACTTTATCACCATGGGCTAGTTCAGCTCGACTGGTAACATTAGTGGTATCTCACTCGACTCGAGCCAACACACTGACAGCTATATGTAAAAGGCGGGCTTGAGCTCTGCACTCCAACGAGTTTTTAAACATTTTTAATTATAATTGTTTTAAAATATATTTTAAAATATTTTTTTGTTTGAAAATATTTACATACTACTTGTTTATTCACATTGTAATTGAAAAGGAATAAAATACACTGAGTGCCCAAATTATGTCTCTGTGCTTTTTTCTTGGAATAAAATTGCGCAAAATCCCCCCTCCATGCCCCATCCCCCATCCCTTAAAGAACCACTATTTTAAATAACCTAATAATTGTCATTTTCATCAAATTTTTGTTTTAATATGCAAAGTATTTGGTTAAGCCACTTAAAGGTACAGTAGGTCTACACGTGCGTGTGTGTGTACAAGATAAGGATGGGACCACCTCCGCCTCATTTCGAGCCAGGACCCTGGTGTGATCTCTTCTTGATACTACGATACAACAAACTGTTTTATTATATTAATAAATATTTTGGTTTTTTTACCCATGTCTCATGCCTGAGTGACTTGAACCTGTGTTGTTCCTTTAATTAGCTTAGCTTTAGCTCATAGTAAATCTTTGGGTGAAAGTCCTAAGGTGGCATAGTTGTATGTTGTGATTTGTGCCGTCGCACCCCCGCCGCTTGGTCACAATAGGTAAGAGTACATTTTCTATTTATTCATTTTCATTGTGTTACTTGTTATTCTACTATAGCTAATACTAAATTTATTTTACTCCAGTGTCCATTCCCTAATTCAACCTATATGCTCGTCTCGTTTTATCCTTTTTAGTTATTAAATCTTTAAAGGGTTTAGTGGATGTTTTATCATATAATCTTATCTAAACATAATCCCCTTTACATTTATCCTCAACATGCTATCGCGGCTCAGTATCTTTACGATCTATACTCGTCATTTGATATAATACAAGGCTTCCTCAATTATGTCACCCCATTCGTTATGGTTATGATTTGCTCTAAAGTGACTTTTAAAAGTTCCGACGGCTCTTTCTGCAATTCCGTTACTCTCCGGAGATTATCTCAGAGCTTTATCTAAAACGATGTGCTTCTCAGTCACCCACTTTTCTAATTCTCTTCCAATACTAGAGTTATCCGATATCGGGTTTCAATTATAACATCTTATAAAGCTTTTATAATATTATTTGCGGTTGTATCTGTGGCAAGGGGGGCGTGGTCTAGCGAGGTACGCAACGGGAGAGAGAGCCGGGAGACGAGCGGTGAGTAAATGGAACACGTGCAAACAATCAACACCTGTATCTAATTCCAGTAAGGGCGCGGAGAGAGGATAAAAAGATGAAAGCCGCATACAGGAGGAGAGAGACACACAGACTGACACGGGTGGTTGATGAGAGAACCTGATCGGGAAGGCGACACTTCAAAGGACTTTTACCCGGATAAAGAATCATATGGAACGCTGTGGAAGCGCCAGCTGTATTTTATGTTGAGTAACTTAAAGTTTGTGTATAACTTGAATAAAAGCCCGTGTCAGTTTCGCCAACCTCGTCCTCACCCACGACTCTACAAAGTACTACAGTATCCTTTAAGGGTTTTGTCCATATTTGTCCCGAAAATCCATCTGCAATATAACTTTAAAATAAATAAGAAACTAATTTACATTTGTTCTGCATCCTCATTCATAATTTAGCGGGCCGGCAATATCAATGTGCCATACTTTTTTCCCTTACTGGCAACGATTCTCCCATTATCATTCCTACTAGTCTTGTTATGTTTTCTTCTCATACAATTTTTAACCCCATTTTTAACAAGTCCGCCTATATGTATTTCTCCAATCGGAAATATTCGTATTATTGTCGGACAAAAATTAACACTCTTGTGTCTTATATTATCATGTACCTTTTGAATTATGTCACTTTCATCCCTTTTGATTCTAATAATCCTCCTCATTCTATCCAATGTCGACCTCTCTTTTTTCTAAAGTAGTCTCTGTATTTTCCTTAGAATGTCTCAGTGGATGAATAACTGAGACATATCTTATTTTCCAATAATTCATATATTCAATTGGCTTGCCATTAAATTTCGTCTAACCGTTTTTCCTTTACAATTTAGAATCTCCATTTAGACCGTTCTCTACATATTTGCCATATTATCATTATTATTTTAAATCCTTAAATGGCCCATCTCTTTTTAGTCTTATTAGACCTGTCTTACTAATCACTTTGCCACACGTATTACTTTCCATTTCCCAAATATCTGTAGGAAAACTAAGACATTAGTTTCATACATAGGGGAGAGCGGGGCATGTTGTCACACTTTTCACACTGTCTAACATTTACTAAGCACCATACATCACAATGGTATAAATGTCATACCAAATGAAAGAAGGACGTCTTGGGCACATAGTTTTTGTATTCATTACATTTTCATATCTTATCTCATTACGGAGTTGTAGACACGCCCCATCGGCAGTTAAATTGTCACACTAGATTATCTAAAAATAAGAACACAACTACATAATTGTGAATATTGATTTTAATTTTTAAATTCAAACCAGAACTGGAAATATAAACAATCATGCCTAGAGAATTTGGAAAAACAATTATTTCAATCCAAACAATACACATTTCAATCAAAACACATTAAGTGGCAAGACCACTTTACTTTGAACTTTAAACTCAAACGTTCTCTGGCTTGCACATAGAGCCATGATTACTGAATGGAATGCTGCAGATAACTCGCTTAACTTAACATGTTTAACCTCTGAACAAAACAGATGCCCTGTATCGGACTAATCAGACTCATCTTCACAATTCTGGCACACATAAATTGCCTGGCCTGAGGTGCAAGCATCATGGGCCCATTTGTTGCATTTTACACATTTTACCCAGGTCTCTTTTGGACGACTGTTTGAAAATGGCTCCACACAGACAAGGCAGAAGCACTCTTCATCATCTGATGATGACTCTTGTATGATTTTTCTTCTTTTAGCTGCCTTGTTCTTCGTAGGTCCAGATTTTGACTCCCCCCTTGCTTCCCCTTCATTTTAAACAGCTTTTTGCTAGATTCAGCCTTATTCTTTTCTATTTCTAGTTGCTGCTTCACTGGCGTGTCAGTAAGAATTGCTGATTTGCATCGTTTTCTTCCTTTGCTGGCTGGTTTTCGGGGTGTTACCACCCCTGCAGGTCGTATGTGTGCATTTCAGGTGATTCTCCTGGTGCCAACCTGCTTGATGAGGTGCACCTGTTGCCAATATAATTGAAGGCTGCATTTAGTTGTGTTCGGCTCCTTCCCTGCTGGACAACTTGTTTTGTTCTTATTGTTTTGTTTATGTTCTGTTAAGATGCATTAATTCATTTATAATAAATTCTTATTACGGGTTCGTTTGCGTATTTTCCCTTTATTGTCACTACTTCTGAGCTGGTTGTGACAAATGGGGGATCGTCTTCTTAATGTAATGTTTGATGGTACTTTTTTTCCCTAAATTTACAGTATTTTGTTTTGAGATAATTTGCTTTTGGGAAATGCGTGTTTGATTTGTTTGAGATATTATTTTTTGCCGGTGGGGAAGGATTGCAGCGGTTTGGACTTCGGTTTTGTTAGTGCAAAGTTTTGTTCTCACGCTGAATTTGAGGTAAGTTATTTCTTTGTTCAAACAGTGTGAGATTTTGTATGGTAGTATTAACTACCTTTGTACCGTTTGGGTCCCTGTTAGGTTGTAGCGGTTTGATTCCCTTTTGGAACAAGCTGGGCAATTTGTAATTTGTTTGTTATTTTTGTGTGGTGAACGTGGTTGGAGCATCTTGTCTCGGGAGCACATCCGTGTCACTATGGAGTCGCCAGCTTGCTGGTTGCTTTTATGAGGCATCGGGAGTTAGTGCATGAATACCCGCCACAACTAACTGCACAAAGACTAGGGTTGAGGTAGTTAGTGAGCTATTTAGTTAGCTATTAGGGTTGGGGACTTGTTTATAATCTCTTCTGTTTGAACGGGTGTTTTTTTTTCTATTGTGGCTGATTTTTTTGCAGGGTTTCGTTGATTCCCCATTAGAAACGAAGTTGGATTTTTATACTAAAGATCAGTTATTGAAAATTGCGCGTCACTATGAATTTGAGGTAAGTGATAAACGGCTAAGAGGCACTGTTCAGGAAATAAATAGATCAAATTTAATTGATAAAGGAGTATTAGTTTGTCAACAACCAATTGATGAAAATATATCTTCTAATCCAAGTTAACCGTCTGCTTTAACTTTTGAGCAGCAAAAAGAACTGCTGGTTTTGCAGCTCGAATTAGAACGTGTAAAACAACGGGGTGAGCAAGAAAATATTCAGTTACAGAAATATTGTCTTGATTTGATTTGTGAGGGTAAACTTATTGGTGAGAGTCCGTCAGCTACAGTTCTAGTGAAGGCCTCTGGTTTTGAAACCGTCGGAAATTTGCGTTTGCTTCCTAAGTTCAATGAGAATGATCTCAACGCATTTTTTATATTTGAACGAATAGCGGAAGCTAAAAATTGGACAGATAAAGAACGAACATTGTTGCTGCAGTGTGTTCTTATCGGAAAAGCTCAAGAGGCTTATTCGGCTTTATCACTGGCTGTGTGCATCAACCCGCTATCCGGCCGCTTATCCTCTCCGCACGATTACGGCGAGATCAGTTATTAAAGCTCTAACACAATTTATTTCAGTCTTTGGTATTCCTAAGGTTTTGCAGAGTGACCGAGGCTCCAGTTTTACTTCTCACTTGTTTTCCCAAGTGTTGCGACTGTTGCGGGTTAGGCATAATAAGTCTAGTGCTTATCACGCAGAGAGTCAAGGAGTCTTGGAGCGTTTCCATCAAACTCTTAAATCTCTGTTACGTGTGTATTGTATAGAGATGGATAGTGATTGGGAGGAGGGGCTACCATGGTTGGTGTTAGCAGCCCGAGACGTTTGCCAAGAAATCACTGGGTTTAGCCCGAATGATTTAGTTTTTGGGCATACGGTGCGGGGCCCATTGGCGGTTTTGCGCGATTCCTGTGATGAGCTTCAACCTCCAAAAAACTTGATTAACTATGTAAATGATTTTCGTCGTAGGTTGTATGAGGCAGGGAAATGGGCTGGTGAAAAATTGTTTGCAGCTCAGAGAAAAATGAAATCTCTTTTTGACCGTAGAACACCACGGCGACAATTTAGTCCTGGTGATCAAGTGCTTATTATTTTTCCTTTAGAAGGGTCACCATTTCAAGCTCAATATGCAGGTCCTTACCAGTGTTAATTTTGACAGCAAATTTTGATTTAGTTTTAGTCATAGTCTTTTGACGAAAATGCAATTTAGTTTTAGTCACATTTTAGTCATCCCCATTGTAGTTTTAGTCTAGTTTTAGTCGACGAAATATGAAAAATATTTTAGTCGAATAAATATACATTGTATTTTGGCTACTAAAATCTAAATGGTTTAAATCATTTACTTGGTGTAATTAAATGTTCCATACAAAGATTCAACTGTTTTGACATAATTTACTTCACCTTAGAATGAAATTAAACCAGGTCATTACCTTTATTTTTCAGAAAAGTTCAGTAACTAGATATGCATTGTTGGAACACAGAATATTAGACCATGAACGACATGTTCCAGTTCATTCAATCCCATTTAACTCAATTGACTCGTTAAGTAGGGCATGTTCATTCAGTTCATTCAACCAATGAGAAATAGCTTTCATATAAATTGTATTACATTTCTTTATGTATGCAAACATGTTACATACTTGGTTCGAATGTACAGTTTGACTCACTTCATCACTTCTATAATCAGTAGAGGAAAGCGCTGGTTTCTTTTGGCTGACTTTGTTGCATTTCACGTTATGCAGCAGCTCGTGTTAAGTTAACATTGGCATATAAAAACGTTTGAGCTTGCCTTCGTAATTAGGGCTGTGACGGTGGCCATGACAACCGCACCACCTTGGTGGTAAAGTGCCATGACGGTGGCGAACTGCCACCGGCGGTAGTGCACGTCACTCTGACAAATATAGGTGTAATAAATATGAGAGTTGCGATAACGATTGCTAGTTGTAGCCTTTCAGTTGTGGATGGTTTTATTTGTAAGATTTTACATTAACAGAAATTATTGGGATACGTTTCCGTTGGTGTGTTCAAGCGCAGGCCTGCACGGCAAAACCCAGGTTATTCTGCGGGTTCTGCAATGGATCTTGTTGTGAAATGAACAGATACGTAAAATCAAAACTGGCTATGACCCGCTTGCTTAGTGTCGGAGCGCGCGCAGGTTTTGCCGTGGTTGCGGAGAGACATCTATTCATTTGCGCTCCTGTGCACATCTTCTGAACGCGCATTTAGTGCAGCTGTACACATTTTAATCTGGACAATGTCAACAAGTAAGTTTCACATCAACGAGTCGGAAAAGGTAAAGTTTTTATGGCAATCTGAATAGGAAAGCCAATGTAGGTTTAAACAGTTTGTTTCAAGTGGAATTGTTAAGGACTGTAAGGGTTAATACGCCACTGACTGAAGTTACTGCAACAAGAGCTTTTTTATTTAGTATTTAGCTTTCTTATATCATTTAAGTTTTCATTATTTACTAATGTTTATTTAAATGTTTTATATGCTGTAGTGTGCCGTTTCACTGATGGATTTGCGCGTTAAACATTGACGGATGTTTCATCCTCATTTATTTCAGATATCATATTTCAATTTCAAGTATTTAACAATTTCAAGTATTTAAATAAGGTCTATATTTCTCTTCCACTCGTCATGTGGTTGCTACACGCAAATATAATAATATAAATATTATTTATTTAAATAATATATATTTCTCATCCACCGCACCACAGCGGTCAATTTGTCTATTACCACCGCGGTGGTAAAAAACTGCCACCGTCACAGCCCTATTCGTATGTGTGTCGGGGTGACTCGCCTGCAGTCGCGCTTCAAGTTTGCGGCGTTTTACCGGCGATCGTGAAGGAAAATAAGACGCTTTGTAAACCGCGTGGAGACACAGAATATATGTCTTTGCTTCCGCTTCTCCCAGAGACTTCTCTCTACCGTTTATATGAGATAAGCACATGCGCGCAAACTGATGTCCGCCAGGTGGGACAAGAATATTTTCATCTCGTTTTTATTAGTTGATGAAAATGTCAGTATATTTTTATTACAGTTTTAGTTGTCATGAATTCATTTTTATTCAGTTATCATCTCGTTTTCGTCAGTGAAAACATATCGTTAACGAATACTTTTCGTCGTAGTTTTCGTCAACGAAATTAACACTGGTCTTTACACTGTTGTGGAGAAGGTCTCAGAGCTAAATTATGTGATCATCAGAATCCCACACAGTTGTGTCATGTGAATCTTTTAAAACCGTATTACTGTCGTTCCAGTGACGTTACCGAGGTTAAGCCAGTGATTGTGGCTGAAATGGTCTCATCTGTGTTCCTACAAGATGTTGATGAGGGTGTTCTGTCTCCCGATAATGCAAGGTTGTTGGGTCGTCTCAAAAATTCAGAATCATTAGCTAATTTGGACACACTGTTTGCTCATTTAAGTGAGTTGCAACGTGCTGATTTAAAAGCTCTTTTTGTACGTTTCAATACCTTATTCTCAAATGTACATTCTCGAACTCATCTAGTGGAGCACGATATTGATGTTGGGAATGCTGAGCCTGTTCGGCAGCGTTTTTATCGTGTTTCACCAGAGAAACGTAGGCATTTAGATGCTGAGATACAGTATATGCTTGATATTGCAAGGCCATCCTTTTCAGGCTGGGCTTCGCCTTGTTTATTGGTAAATAAAGCGGATGGCACCTATCGTTTCTGTACTGATTATCGGAAAGTTAATCGAGTAACTAAGCCTGACTCTTTCCCACTTCCTCGAGTGGATGATTGTATCGATCAGATTGGTTCAGCCAGGTTTGTGAGCAAATTTGATTTGCTCAAGGGGTACTGGCAGATTCCCCTGACATCTCGTGGCCAGGAAATATTCCGCTTTTATTACATCTGCAGTTTGTTTTCATACAATGTTATGAATTTTGGGTTGAGAAACGCACCAGCTACTTTGCAAAGGTTAATGAATCGTGTTGTTTTTGCTTTGGAGGGTGTTTCTGGTTATTTGGATGATCTTGTGGTAGTTAGTGATTCTTGGGAACAACATTTAAACCGCATTGCTGCCTTGTTTAACCGCCTGAAGGAGGCTAATTTGACTGTGAACCTGGCAAAGTGTGAGTTTGCCAGGGCAACTGTCACTTATTTGGGTCAGGAATCACGCAATAGAAAACAGGTTTGAAGGGCGTCCCTGGTTGGACACGAATCGTCCAATGTGGATTCGTCATTGGTCGAGGGCAGGGCCATCAGTAAACGAGGGGTAATCCGGGCATACGGAATGCTGTCCCGGGCACTTTAGGTTGCTATGAACCCACGGTGGTGCAGTGGACAATGAACCCAAGTCCAATGCAGAAAGCCCCGTGTTCGAGGCCCCCGTTTTGAAAAGATGCGCCGGTGCGCTGGTGTGGACGTCGGGTGGGACGCCGCGTCCCTACTGGGGATGGAAGCATGGACGCCGGCACATTTGCGATGTCGACGCGGGAGGCCAAGAGCAGGCTAAAGCAAACTTCCATGTGTTAAACGGAGTGGTCAGTGGTGGCGCAGTGGACAAGACCGTGAGTCCCCAACGGGACAACCCGTGTTCGTGCCTCTGATAAGCCCACCTGATGGTAACAGGGTTTTTTTTGAAAAACTAAGTATTTTTGTCCGACCACAATGCACCCAGCCCGGCCTCGGAGCTCCGCGAATGATGCCCTGGAGTTTTTCTTCGGAGCTTCAAAACCTAAGTCTTTTTCCAGGCGACCCGGCGGGCGCCTCCCGGGTCGCGTCCGAACACGGTGCACCCAGCCGATAAGAGTAGTGGTATTTCACCGGTGGTGTTCGCGCGAGGCGGGGCCTCCCACTTATCCTACACCCCTCATGTCTCTTCACGGTGCCAGACTAGAGTCAAGCCCTAGAGTCAAGGGTCTTCTTTCCCCGCTGATTCCGCCAAGCCCGTTCCCTTGGCTGTGGTTTTGCTAGATAGCAGGTAGGGACAGTGGGAATCTCGTTCATCCATTCATGCGCGTCACTAATTAGATGACGAGGCATTTGGCTATTTACATATTGTTATCAAGCCTAGATGTTGGCTGCTTGAGTATCAAGTTTGGTGTTGTTAACTTGTATACGCCTCTTCTAGTGACGTTGCGGCTGGGCTTCTGAAGATTCATCGCCGCGAGCGGTTTCATTGTGCAAACAGTTCATAGGAGCTTTTGTTGGAGTGTTATATGGTGCGGTTCATATAATTGTCAAAACATTTGATCGTGCCTATAATGGAGAGAAGGCATAGGTCCATTACGTCCCTATCTGTTAGGCCCAGTCCCCGGAGTCCTCTGCCTGAGGGGCCGAACATCAGGCCTCGGTTCGAGATGATTACTGGAACGTGTTTCAGCTCAAGTGTGTTCTCTGTCCACCTTCTTATGGCAGTTTTGTTTTCACTGGTGTTGTATCCCTGATAGCAATAGACTTCGGGGCGGATCCGCCTTCAAGTCACCTGGTCCGCTGTACTCTCAGATTCAATTCGGCCACACGCACAGAATATGCCACGCCTCCGCACAACGCACTGTCAACTCGCGGACTCGCAACTGACGCTGGGCGAATTCTCTGACCGAACGCGCCTTTTTTAAACCGTCAAAGTCACGTAATCCATCTCCTCACACAGTGGAAAAGCTGGAGCTGGCAGGTCGGTGAGGACGGAACACGGTAAGAATAGTTCAAATATGCTTTATTTGTACAGTTACGTAGCCAGTAACATTACCGTTGATTGCTTTGCTTGATGTTTTTAATTCTGAAGTGATTTTTGCAAGCCAAGTTTCAGCACATTGTCATTAGCGTTTAGTCAAATTAATTTGGTAAATAACTTTTTGAGTAAAAGCTTTTTGGACGGAATGTCTTTATCTTTCTAGCAGGTGGGGTGATTCAATCGGATTTTAATCCAATCCTGAGCGCATGTTTTCTCCCCTTTCCAGTAAAATAGCAGGCGAGATAAACTTATGTTAGGCCTAGTGTTAACATTACCTGTTTTTTTACACTGAACTTCTGGTATAGTTTGAGTCTTTTGTTAATATTTTGACATATATTCTCCACCTCCCCATGTAATGTTGTTTCAGATAATTTTCATATCATATTAAATCTTAAAATACTGTGCGTGTGTGTGTGTGTGTGTGTGCGCGTGTGTGTTCTGTTGTGTGTGTGTTATTTTGCAGCTTACAGCTCATTCATGTGCCACTGGTCTTGCAGTATTTCATCTTTTCCAAACAACCGAGTAAAGTAAGATTTGATACTGTTTTAAACTTGATTTAGCCAGCTATTTTGTCAAAATACTAATAATGGTCCACACTACAGCTTTTAACATGTAATAAATGTGCAATTTCAAAAGATTCATACCAATAATTTAAAGTTAAAAGTTTTTAGGTTTATAAACTACTTCGTAGTTTATAAACCCACTTGTATCAGTAAACTTTAGTTCTGGTAGACTAATTATTTCATGTCATATTAAGATACTGTGCGTGTGTGTTCTCTTGCAGTTTACAGCTCATTCAAGTGCCACTGGTCTGTTTTTGGAGAATTTCATCTTTAAGGTACGCATGTAAACTTTGCCTACAGACTTAAAAAGAACACGGAGGTTCACAACTCGCATGCAGTTCTGTTTATTAACGGCTAGAGCTCCAAAAGTTACATAGTGTACCTATAAATGTCAGATTGTACACTCTTGTTTTTAAAGACAGTGGTTATGTGTATCCTTAAAAAAAACTGGTATCTCCTATGTGATTTCATGAATTTGTTTAATGAAAATTTACTTGTGTATCACAGGTGCTGTGAGAAAGAGCCATGTCTACCGTGCCGCCACTGATGATGACATTACAAAACACGTAATACGGTGGTTCAACTTGGCAGCAGATAGGGGAAACTCAAGGAGCCGTCCCACTGTCAGCACCCAACAGTAGCATTTCGGTGTTTCACAGTTAACTTCTGTGTTTTGAAGTGTTCGTTTAACAGTTAAGTAGTAACAGTTGAGATAAAGTTTACTACTTTAAATAGTTTTGTTTCTATTCATCTTCAAAAAACCCAGTTTCCACACAAAAAAATAAGCAGTGCAACATTAATAAGAATAAATGTTTCTTGAGCTACATTAAAAAAGTGTTCTTTTTCATTATATAAAAAATGTTCTTTGGACAATTTATGGTTGCATTTCATTTTCTGTAATACCTATTAATTGTATACATAAATAATTGTTACTGGCTAAAAGGGCTGAATTTTGATTTACAAGTTTTGAATGATTTCATCATGTTTTATTAATAAAGGCAGGCATATTAAATATTATAGAGCAATCCAGTCTATCCAATGTCGGTCCATTAGATTTGAAATATTTCTTTAGCTAGTTTTGGCCAGAATACTAGTTTTAAATGAGGGATCTGAAAGGTATCCAGACAGAATGACCAGATCGGATCCGTGGCGGATCAGCTGCTTTATAAACGGGTCCAAATTGGATCCGTGGCGGATCAGCTTCTTTATAAACGGGTCCTGATCGGATCCGTGGCGGATCAGCTGCTTTATAAACGGGTCCAAATTGGATCCGTGGCGGATCGGCTTCTTTATAAACGGGTCCTGATCGGATCCGTGGCGGATCAGCTGCTTTATCAGTGGATACAGGGCGGGTCTGCCCCAGATCTGGTCCGGATCCGCAATCTTTATTTGTTCTGGATCCGCTGCGCTGTGCAAGTGGACTCCGTTCCGGACCCGTTTTGTGCATCCCTTCCGGAGCTTGTGACACTTCCGGGGTGGATCCGTTCCGGAGTCAGTTTGCTATCTGGGATTTGTCCTCTTTTATATTCCAGGATTCATTCACTCTGGCTCCGGACACAATTGATACATCGAGGATAAAGATATTCGTTTCCGTCTCGACTATCAGGTCCGGCTTAATGAAAGAATGGGGAGTTTTAATGACAGGTTCTGTCCACGTAGTCAAGGTGTGTTGACGCAGCTTCCTCTCTAGGAGCCTCAGTACTCTGTTGTGCCTTGCGCAGCATGCATCGTGTGTCATGTGACACACCTGTGTGATGTGGTTTAGTGTCTCTTTTGCTCCACATCCGCCTCGGCACTCCAGAGCAGCTGCCTCTGTCGGCCGCCCCCTAGCCTTCCTACACTTGGTGGGTAGTACTCCTCCCCTGAGCTGAATTCCTCTTAGATGTATTCTTGGGAACACTCTCTGAGGGTAGAGGAGCCATCTGTGGCTGGCTGGGTCGATGTTGGAATTGTCGAGGTCCTTCCCATCTACTGATGCATACAGTTGTTCTTTCCACTTCGACCTTGCTTCTGATTTGGTGGTAACTGTGTCTTTCCCCACCCGAACCGGTATATTGATGGCTCGAAGTTTCCTCCGGAAGTGGGGTTTTGATTTTAGCGTCTTAATGATTGGAGAGTCAATGCTGAGCAACTTTTCCATCTGAGTCTTTTGAAGGAGAGGTATTGTGGTTCCAAGGTTCGGTATGTTAAATCATCCTCCCTCAAAGGGGGCGTATAGAAATCCCAGAGGGGTGTCCTTTGGAAGCCTCATCCAACTCCTTACTGCGACCCTGATCAGCCGGTCGATCGTGTCTATGGTATTCCTGTGGGCTCCTCCCAGGATCAGCTCATGAAGTAGCTTGGGGATTGCAAAGTCCTTCAGAAGGGCCAGCCGTTGGTATGGCTTTAGGGGGGCCTCCTTTAGTTCTTTTAGCATTCCTTCCAGGACCGCTGTATGCTTTGGACTGCATATACCCTTCCATGAGAATTGCAGTCCTAGATAGCTTGCCTGGTCCTGCACTCCAAGTGGTTTGAGCCCTCCGTTTGATGTAGTGTATACGGTGGGAGCCAGGGCAGATCTCTTATTCTTGCCATCACGTAGAATTGTAATGCTGGAGGATTTTTTTGTGTTTAATTCTAGACTGACTTTCCTTAGCCCAGCCAACAGACCATCCAGTTTCTCTTGGAGTCCTGTTTTGTCCGGCGCCAGGAGGATTAGGTCGTCTGCATACGTGATCGCCCCGACCTTCTTTTCACCAAATGGAATGCCAATTTCCCGGATCGCTTCATTGACCACTTCCTCCATAGTGAGTATGAAGAGGAGGGGGGAGAGTGGATCCCCTTGCCGCACTCCTCTATTTACTTTGGCGTTGTTATTGCCGAGCAACACCTCACCGGTCTCGTACTGGTGTTTGATGTAGTTTAAGAGAGGGGGTGGGATTTTGGCCTTCACTGCTGCTCTTAGGATCGCGTTATGTGAGACCGAGTCGAAGGCTTTGCTCAGATCCAGCAGGAGCAGTGCTGATGGAACTCCCTCCTCATGTGCTTATCTGAGAATCGCATGTAGGAGTGCGCTTGCTTCAAGACATCCGTCCCTCTTCAGGAAAGCATGCTGAAGTTCGGAGAATTGCAGTGTATCCCTCAGTCTAGTTGCCAGGATCTTATGGAACGCCCTTGTGAGAATTGATGTTATCGAGATCGGCCTGAAATCACTTGGTAGGCATGGATTTTCAACCTTCGGAATGAGCGTAACTCTTGCTGTGGAAAGAGCCTGGGGGAGTGCCTCCGTCGCCATAAACAGGTTCAGTAGGCTCGCTATCATTCTCTGGTCCATCTTTAGTAAGTCCGTTGCAGAGATCTTGTCTGGGCCGGTAGCCGATTTTCGTAGGCTTCTGATGGCTGACGTGACTTCCTCCTGACCAAGCGGTTTTACGATCTCCCGTTCCCATTCCTGCATCTCCGGGGTTTCCAGCGTCAGGCTTTCCTTCCCTCCCTCAAATATATATTTCCAGTATTCCTCCAGGCCCTGCATGTTGGTTGTCTGCGGGTCCTGGATCTTCCTCCACCTCCCTTCCAGGACAGTTTTCGCAGCATCCTTCCTCTTGATGTTATAGAGTTTTTGAATATTTCCATATTGTAGCCTTCTAATCTCCTTCTTTGATAGATTCTGCCGGTGGACCTGTACCCTCCTGTTCCTGGCGCTCCACTTTCTTGGGAACAGCGAAGTTGCAAGCTCCCCGGTTATGATCGCTGCCTCTTCGAGCTGTATCGATCCGATCAAAAGGTTCCTCGCTATCTCAGCTATCCTTATGGCAAGCGCACCTTGATCCTCCAGATTAGTTATAATCTCAGTTAGAATTAGTGATCTCCACTCCTGGTGCCTGTTGGTGTTCGTTCCTTGTCCTGTTTGGGACATGTCGTATTCGCTCCCTCCGGAGGGATCACCTGAGTTCCTCTTGTTCTTAGGAGTCGCTGGTTCTGTGCGTTCCGCAATCGGGCTTCTGGGGCGCAAGGGTTGCTTTGGTAAATTGGTCTTCTCGCTGGAGAGCGCTACTGATAATGGGGGTTTCCAGCCCAATTTCGTTAACCTCTTTGATATAG
Organism: Triplophysa rosa; assembly: GCF_024868665.1. Lineage (NCBI taxonomy): Eukaryota > Metazoa > Chordata > Actinopteri > Cypriniformes > Nemacheilidae > Triplophysa > Triplophysa rosa. The sequence continues at coordinate 132,857 of NW_026634127.1, forward strand.
CGCCGTATAGCGCCGTTTACCCGCGCTTCCTTGAATTTCTTCACTTTGACATTCAGAGCACTGGGCAGAAATCACATCGCGTCAACACCCACCGCGGGCCGTCGCGATGCTTTGTTTTAATTAAACAGTCGGATTCCCCTGGTCCGCACCAGTTCTAAGCCGGCCGCTAGGCGCCGGGGCGCCCGCCGCCCTCGCCCCCTCACGGGGGTCCGGACAGGGGTCCCGACGCGGGCCGTAGCCGGGGCGGTCCGCGGCACCAACCTGTAAGATCCCAGCACCAACTCTGCCCTTCCAGGCCCCAGCACCAACCCTGCCCTGCCAGGCCCCAGCACCAACCTGTCAGATCCCAGCACCAACTCTGCTCTACCAGGCTCCAGCACCAACTCTGCCTTGCCAGGCCCCAGCACCAACTCTGCCTTGCCAGGCCCCAGCACCAACTCTGCCTTGCCAGGCCCCAGCACCAACTCTGCCTTGCCAGGCCCCAGCACCAACTCTGCTCTGCCAGGCCCCAGCACCAACTCTGCTCTGCCAGGCCCCAGCACCAACTCTGCTCTGCCAGGTCCCAGCACCAACTCTGCTCTGCCTAGCATGCCCAGTTATGCTTCTGCTACCACCAGCTCACCCTTACCCAGCAATGCTATTGCTGACAGCGGGCTACCAACTCCAGAGGATATCTGGCCATATCCAAAGGCTGGCACCTGTTACAACCGGCTCAGAAGTAGTGGCAATAAAGGGAAAATACGCAAACGAACCCATAATAAGAATTTATTATAAATGAATTAATACATCTTAACAGAACATAAACAAAACAATAAGAACAAAACAAGTTGTCCAGCAGGGAAGGAGCCAAGGATCGGGCAGCACATGACTAAATGCAGTCTTCAATTATATCGGCAACAGGTGCACCTCATCAAGCAGGTTGGCACCAGGAGAATCACCTGAAACGCACACATACGATCTGCAGGGGTCGTAACACCCTCCCCCATAAGTAAGTGTCGGGACCTGAGGCTTGCACTGTTCATTTGTCTCTTTGTGTGTGTGTGCAAGTATGTGTGCTGAGCTGGCTGTGGTTGTCTTGGCAACCGCACACGCTCACTGTCGACGTGTATGTGTGTTTATGAGAATCACCTGTCGCTCCGCATCTACCCTCATTAATCTGTGTTCTCACCTGGTGGTCATTAACTCAGCCTATTTATTCTCGGTCACTTTCTCACTTCCCTTGTACGTTCGTTGTATACAGTTGCCGTACCGTGAGTAGTAGTGTTTAACTATCCCCTTGTCTTGCCCTTGTTATTTAGTGTTTTCTTGTCGTGTCGTGTGGATGTTCGTGTGTTGGATTCTTTTCAATGTGGATTCCTGTTCTGTGCTCTTCGTGTCACTTCCCCCTATGCCCAGAGGACTGCTTCCGCCACAGCACCACCCGTACCTACCTCGCCAGGAGAACGGTTCCAGGACTACGGTCTTTTCCTCTGCTGTTGGTCGCTGGCTGTCTGGTTCACCAGAGGAGCGGTTCAGTCCACTTCACCCTCGCCGCGGTTGTTGGAGTTGTCCACCATCTCCCGATCTCACCGTAGTGGCTGGCATACACATCACCTCTTCCGCCGTCCTGCTCACAACGGGCTGACGCTGCCGTACACTGGGTTTTCCCAGTTGGCCTAGCAGTCAGCCAGGACGGTTGGACTCTTTTCAGTGCCTGGACCTTTTGAACTCTCTCAGTGCTCATTGTGTTGCTTCTGTTAATAAACCGTGTTACCCCGCAATTGGATCTGTGTGTTTCTCTCTCGTGACAAGTAAGGACCTAAATAACGGAAAAAAAAAATACAAAAAAAACTTCATCATACCCCCGCAGCTCTCTACAACTAGGTCCTTCACAATCACGACCCTGAGGAAGCAAATTTTAAAAAACAGAATATAAAGAGCATGGCGATAATCAGCAGAAGAAAAAACAAAACAAGACATTAAGGTAGAGGGGCTCTAGATAAAGCATCGGCCATTATATTATCATAACCTTTAATGTTGCGTATGTCCAAAGCATAGGACTGCAAGAACAGACACCACCGAGTAAGACGCTGGTTCGGGCTTCTTAAAGAATGTAAGTACGTAAGCGGGTTATGATCAGAATAAACCATAAATGGAACTACTACCCCACCCACAAAAACTTCAAAATGTTGGAGCGCCCAAATCAGAGCCAAAGTCTCCTTTTTAATGACGGAGTAATTCAGTTGATAGGAGGAGAGTTTCCTAGAGAAATAACTAACAGGTTGGTCAATCCCCTCATCATCGGCCTGCAATAGCACCGCTCCGGCACCCACATTACTAGCATCCACACATAACTTGAAAGGTTTATCAAACTGTGGAGCTACTAGGACTGGAGCAGATGTTAGAAGACACTTAATCTCATCAAAAGCTCGTTGACAAGCTGATGTCCACACAAATGACACTTTAGCCTTAAGCAAATCCATTAATGGAGCCACTACAGTTGAAAAATTTGCACAAAAGTTACGGTAATAACCGACTAACCCGAGGAAACGCATCAGTTCTTTCTTAGTGGTTGGGCATGGAAAAAAGTCAATGGCCTCCACTTTGGCACGCACCGGTCGCACACAGCCCTGACCCACCACCTTACCCTACGTAAGGCGGTGCGAGCACGACGTGCTCTGTTTGACAACATGCCCTCTTACCGGTGCAAGCTCTGCGACGAGCAGGCCGAAGACGTTGCGCTGCATCTGACCGAACGACACGGCATGAACAACGAACGGGAGTTATTCTTGGTGGTCTGTCTGATCAAAGGACGTAAGTTAGCGCCGGTGATGCAGTGCCCCGTACCCGGATGCTCCGTGGGAAAGTCATCCAGGCTCGAAAGACACCTCGACCGCATACACCGCGTGGATAATCACCAGAGGGCCCGTTTCATGGAAATGGCCCATCGAAAGGCCATCGTGTACGAGCTGCGTGCGCTCAGGGAGACGTTCCCGGACCCACCGATGGTGAGTGACATTGACATGTGCCATTGTGTCTTAATCAACATGACAGCAGATGAGGTGAGCAGAGCGGTCACCTCGCCGGACGGATTCCGGGTGATTTCGGTCAAGCGCCACAAGACCGCTGCTTTTTTTGGCCGGGCAAAGATCGCGCTCAGCCCGCAAGAGTACACTTGGCTCACGGATACTATCCGCCACAGGTCCGTTGCATCCGATTACTGCTTTTGCGCCGCAAAGGGCAACAGGTGCATGCAGCTTCTCTCACAATTCAGAACGGCTTGGCGACATGTGGGATTGCCCGGACGCCCGGACTTCATGATGATACGCAACAGTCTCGTCACCCACGTATGTATGGTCTCGCACGCTTCACATTACACAGTGTATCAGTGTTCCACAACTAATGCCACTCCTTTTCTATTTCCCCCCAGGCCCACACAAGACTGCCCCCGAGGCAGAGGCAATACTTAGCTCGTGCGATGTGTCACAACACGCAGACGGCGCTCCAGTACTACGTAACCGATCAGACTACCAGCCTGGCTCGCAGTTCAAGATCCCTGGCCTTGAGAGCAGTCAATGCCTTGAAACGCAAATAAAATACATTGCTTTTGAAATGTCAAACCGTTTGTTGTGTCTTATTTTGTCTCTCTATGCATCTATGAACCCCGGGTCATCCCTCTACGGACCCCGGGGGCAGCACATGACCCACACATGCAAAGATCCGTCCCCGGGAAGTCGTCCGACTCAGGCCGGGAAAGGCGCTTCTTTCCCGGACGCGGAGTCATCGACGTCCCGCTTGGGACATTCGATCGTTAATAACTCCGGCCCCTGGGGTCGCAGCGCCTCGAGCCCGGGCTCGTTCGAAAGGTCTCGGCCGTACCTTTCCAAAGACACCCGTCTCGAGCCGCTGGGCCTTCGGGTTCCGGAGCTGCGATTTTTCAAACGTCCCGGCTACCGGGAGCTCTAGCTCTGGCCCCCAGGGTGCAGCGCCTCGAGCCCAGGCTCGTTCGGAAGGTCTCGGCCGTACCTTTCCGACGAGCCACGTCTCGAG
>NW_026634127.1:141885-208431 GCF_024868665.1 Triplophysa rosa
GCGCCCCTCGGACCTCGTTGACCTCTCACTTTGCCCAAAAAGACACCAGCAGCCTACATATAGGTTGCGAATGTACACTCTAGAATACAGGGGTCAAAAGGTCGCAGGGTCTTAATACTCGGTACGGTATACCGTGGGGGTCTCCCAAGCCGGGATATCGAGTTCCGCGTCCGTAGACGCTTCCGGAGACAGATTTCCACCTGGAAAGCAACTGCCTCACGAGGCCTTCGCAGGCACAAATCCGCATAGAGATCAATGCGAGGGAGAGAGATGTATGAAAAATAATAAAAAATATTACATTTAATATCCCGACCTAGCCCTCTCGTTATGTCGTCGAGGGCCAACTGACGCAACTTTCTGTAAAGTTTCGGGCTCCTGGGGCCTTCGCGGGTGGTACGGGAGCCTCTGACACCTGCAACCTATCCTATTATTTTCATAGGTGCCTATCGTACAGAGACCCCCGAACAGCCCCGGGGACTCCGAATGACCCCGATTCAAATTCTGTAGCCGCCCCCTCATTCGGTTCCCAAAGTTTGAAGTCGGTACGGCCTCGTTATGTACTATATAGCACGTTTTGAGGACGTTGTGGACAGTTTATTTTTCTGGAATATTTTTTTGTGATTTTTTTTGGATCACTTGCCGTACACCGAGGGGTACGGGCTTCGGATATGTGGTGCGTGAGGGTGTGAAGAACCAGCATTCGAAGCCCCGAGGTTTCTGTACAAGAATAAAGCAGAATTTTGCTGAAAATGCTGTTCAGAGATGTATTTCTGTGAAAAGTGCATTTGTAAGCAAAATAAGCATTTTAATTATGGAAGGCAAATCCTGCCAAATTTAAATAAATAAAATAAACGATGAAAATGAAAATGAAAACCAGATTAGCAATTTCATTATACACAACTGCGTGCACAATAAGCCAAAATGAAAAATAAAATGAAATTATTTTATTTTCATTTTCATTTTTACACTGACAATGCGTTGTCCCTGTCAAATTGAAAAAGAAAATACAATTGGTGATTTGACATTTCATTTTCACTAAAATCTCGAGGCAAGACTGCCAATTTGAAAATGAAAAGGCAAATGTGAAAAATAAATTGTAAAAACATTTTTTACAAAGGTTTTATTAATGTTCACGCAATAATACTGACACAATTCAAATTAAAATGTAAACTTTGATTTTCATTTTATTTTATTTTCTCTTCTCTTTAATTTCCTTTTCGTTTTCGTTTTCGTTTTCATTTTCAAAGTCAACCTGCATGCAAATTGCATGTTAATCAGTGGGTGGAGCTTACTCAAGTAACGGAGGGAAGTGTATCCGCGCATATCAGAAGAACAAGAGTGAGTAATAACGGCGACAGTGATCATGGCGAAATCTGTAAGCCAACTGTTGCAGGAGGCGGCTGCAGCCCTAGAGCAACAGGGACAGACAAGCCAACTTCGATTCAGTTGCCGCAGGTCAAGCAACAAGTTCTCGTTCCAATGAGTCCTTCAGCCTGAGTCGCGGGCATCTTCAGTAGCAAGGGAAACCGTGCGGGGTAAGTGGTCATGTCATATACCATGTCGTTTTTATCTGACACGCTCGGTTTTCATTTCATTTATAGAGACCGCACCGATCTGATGATTTTAATCGGGAGGTTAAATAATGGAAACATACAAAATGTGCAAAGTAGCGGGCCCGTGCAGGGCAGTATGCAGTACGACATGTCACGTGCTCAGGTTAAATCGGTCCGTGGTCAAATGTACCACTGTAGCACACGTGTGATACCGTTCTCCCGCACGCATAGACAGAGCTGCTTGTTTATGTGAGGTTTATCGTGGCGCACCGCTGTTTTACTTGTGTATTTTGCGATTAAAACTCGTTCCTGGCTGCCATTGATTCTATGTTCAGACTGTCAGCCCAAATCCATCTTTTTGTGCTTATTATTCGATTCATTGATTGTCCACACTGTGTATCGCACTGTTCAGATCCGATCTAATGAATTGAGGCTGATATGCGCTGCTTTATTCAGTGCTGCCGGCAGACAGAACTTGTAAGCCTGCAAAGACGTCTGACTCGATGCATTCCATTATTCAGAATCAGAATCAGAAGAGCTTTATTGCCAAGTGTGCTTGCACACACAAGGAATTTTCTTTGGTGTTGGAAGCTTCTAGTACAGACATTCAACACAATGACAATACAATATAATACGATTTACAGTCTAAAAGATTCTAAATTGTGCATATATAAAATAAAGACTATTTTACAGAAAATGGGGGATAATAACATATAAGAGACATTGTACAGGGTAGTATATAGTAGAATAAACATATTGTATGTACACTTGTGCAAATGGATAATGTAGTAAGTAGAGGTAGTGTTATATACATGTATACATAAGATGTAGATATAATAAGGCACTATAGTGCACACTATAGGAGTAGTGGAAGTGGAATATTGCTCTTAAGGAGCAGTTATCTGTTTAGGAGGGAGATTGCCTGGGGGAAGAAGCTGCTTCTGTGTCTGGAAGTCCTGGTGTTCGGTGCTCTAAAGCGCCGGCCAGAGGGCAGCAGATCAAAGAGTTTGTGTGCTGGGTGTGTGGAGTCAATGATGATTTTTCTTGCCCTGTTTTTCACTCTGGAATCGTACAGGTCCTGAAGTGTGGGCAGAGGAGCACCAATAATATTTTTATAATTTTATGTGGTGCAAGAACATAACGTAAACAGATTTGTAAAAATCTAATTTCATGGGATTTTTTTTGTTTACACTTGCTAAATATGATTACATTTCAATCAGACATGCACATAAATCGGATTTGGACTGACAGTCTGAAGCTATAGAGTCTCCGTATCTCTGAAGCTATGATTTCGGTATCACATGTAAGGAATCCTGGATTATTAATAGGTAAATAACTGTAAATCTATGTCACCAGTGCTATGTCCACAAAAAATAAAGTGCAGCCCTGCTTATGTGTTAATAATTTTGATAACACCTAACATGGTTGTTAAAGTATACTTTGGTTTCAACTAGCAAGACCATCAAAGCCATCCCAATTAGGGCTATTACTAGGAATTCTTAACTGTTTATGTATCTTAATTTGTGTATAATGTGGATGTATAACCCTGCTTGTTATGTCTCCACAGGTGAGGTATCAAGACTTTTCTCACCGTATCCCCGCAGCAATTATGTTAAGTGTAGACGGCAGACAACAAAGCCAACTAGCGAAAAAAGTTTCACACACAAGTTTTTCGATGTGACTGCAAAGTCCCACTCATGTGTGAAAAGATTGATCTTGAGTGCTCTGGGTTGGGAGAAAAAAGGATTGTTTTCCCAGGTATAAGATTTTTTTCAATGTAGTTTAGAACAACTGAGCACATTTGGTAGTTTGAGTTACCTGATAATGTAGCCAGTTACATTTGTAAATGACAAATTGCACACTTTCTCAAAACCTTAAACAAAAAAAATCTACACTCACAAAACCTCTAATTCCTCTGGCAAATTCGAACAGTCACCATGTAATCAAAATGAACCATTCATAATGTTTAATGGAATATTGTAGTGTTTTTATAAATCTGTGCAAATTCATGTGTCCTCATAATCTTTCATCATAAACATTAACATCCAGGCCCCCTCGAAATGACTACACTTCCTGTCAAAAATTGTGGAATGAGGTCTGAGTTAACTGGCACTTGCTGCAGTTATATGTCCTCATCCAACACCTCTTCCTCACACTCTTTGTCAACTTTAAACGATCCAAACAGTTTTCAGTTCAGAAGCAGTTTTACTCTGATGTATGTTACCATAGGGGAAACCGACAATCGCAACTTCTGTTTCAACTTTTTATTTGTGCTTAAAATCAAGCAAGCTTTCATATCATACCCATAGCAAGTAAATATATAAACATTACAAAGCATTAATTACAAAAAATGGAGAAATTTGCATCCAAGGCAGTTAGTAGCAGTAGGTCTATAGTTTATCAAAAACATGTATTCCTCTTCGTCCAACACCTCTTCCTCCTCTTCTACTACCTCTTCACACAAACATTTTCTTCCACATCCAAAAATGTCTCATACATACTCTTAATTCTCTGTACCATCTGTCCACTCTGAACTGTTTAATCAGTGTGAACAGTTTTGAGTGTGTGTAAATGGTGATAACTGTGTTATAGTCATGTTTATTTTTTGCCTCCTGTGTTTGTATCACAGTGTGAAATTTGTTTTAGTTAGGGATAATGTGTTTAGTTTGCAAAAGGTGTCTTACTAGCTGAACTTGTTTAAGGTTTTGACAAAATGTTAAATGATACAAATGGGTTAGGCCACTGGACATTTGGTTCAGAAAAACTGTATAAAAAATGTATAAAGGTTTTTAAAGACTTAAAAAAAGATTAATTTTCTGATTTTGCTTTTAATTAACAATTTCTGTTACAGATAAATACTGCACATCTGATGATTTCAAGTCCGTATTGCTTAAGGAGTTTCCAAAACTGAAAGAAGGTGGTGGGTTTGAATTGCTCAGGCCATATGGGGCAACAAGGACAAAAACTTTGCAAGTCATCCCCTGTCCATCAGAAGGGTATACACCACATTATCTTCAAGACACCATTGGACTACATACAGCAACTGTATATGTAAGGCCTCTTCAAAAAGACCTTGACAGGGTATGTATCCATAAAGACCATAAGCATGCAATCAATGAATCTGAAAATGGTAACAACATTCCTCTCCTGCTTGTTTTAGGAATCATCTGAACCTAAATGTGGATCTGGGCCCCCTGTGCAGTGCATTTACTGTAAGGAAACATTTAGCCATGCAGAAATACAGGACCACGTGGACAAATGTATCTTGTGAGTAAATTATGACCTATGGTTTAATATAGTAATACTGCTGTGTTTCTGTAAAAATGCTTTGAAACTGTGTACATTTCATAAAGCACTGCATTATTGAAAATGGACAGATGATGGTTCACAAAATTAAAGTCTTCCATTACATCTTTTATTCACCCTTGAGTTTCTTTCTTCTGCAAAACACAAAAGATGATATTTTGAAGAATGTTGGTGACCAAACAAAACTACAAAGAAAAAGTTATGCAGGTTTTGAGTGACATGAATGTAAATAAATGATGATAAAAATTGCATTTGGATTGTGAATAAAGGTATGGTTCATCCAGACATAACTTTTATCATCATTTAAGTGACACTGATTATGTTTTCTAATCTTGGTTATAGTAGATTGTTGTGCTTCTTTTTATAGTCTGTTATTGTCATGTAACAGACATTTTCTTCGAAAATATTAGGTCAGCGAAAGAGAAGGCAGCTGAAAGAGAAAAAAACGGAAGCAGCGGAGGCCAAAACTGTGACAGACAGGACATTATTAATGTTGAAGACAGTGACCATGTTTTTGAAGACAGCTGTAGCAGCATCCAAGACCATAATGAGCAGGTTTCAGAAAGGAGCCAGAACAGCAGAGAGCAGAGTCATGATCTAGCTCTTGAAGGGACGAGTAACAGCAGCGTTTTGAAATTTGGCAGTGAGGATACTGAAGGTATTTTTATGAATATTAATTTGGCGACTTGTAAATTAACATTTTAATTTTTTCAGCATAATTTAATACTACATATAACCACATGCACATTCCTGCAGACTGGAGAACTGAGCCTGACTTGAACCGTGCTGGTTATATATTTCGACGTTCTATACTGCAAGAAGTGGAGGATCAACCAGATCTTGTGGCAAAGATGGATCTGCTTAAAAGTCCTGAAGAGAGAGAAAGAGAAATACTGACATTTTACAAACACACAGTGACTAACTGGGCCCGTCCATTGTCTGTTTTACTTATGGGTAAGGTTTCATTTGGACACATATTATTGATCTGTCAGTTATTTGCTTATTTTCCATCATTTCAGGTATGATATATTTTCTTCTATAGAGCCAAAAAACAACATTTTATTAGCTTGAAAATTCCATAAAAGACAAAGCCATACTTTTTTCTTTCCTTGTTATATATTTGCATATTAACTATAAGGGGTCTGTGTGATATTTCTCCTTATACACAGGTGATTCTGCCATTGGGGATGGTGTAAAACGCCACTTTCTCTCCTTTGTTATGTCAAGAGACCAATATGGATTTGACCTAAATCTTGGTAATTTTTTTATTAAGAAATATTTTAAATATTTAAATGATATTTTAATTTGATGTAAGAGAAATACATTATGAAATTGCGTACAATGAAGTTATAATATTGTTTAAACGACATCTGACATTTTCATTTGTTTTAATTATCCTACTCTATTTTCTAGAAAATTGTGGGAGAACTATATTCTTTAATGGACAAGAGGACCATTTGGTGCCTTCCACTTCTCGGCTTTTGCTAGACAGTGACCTTTTCCGTGTCATTGGTCGCATGATTGGACATTCATTCTTACATGGTGGACCTTTACTCACTGGTTTGAGTCGCTCTTTGTTTAGTCTGTTGCTTGGACAGAAGGATGAACCTGCCGTTCTAGAACTGGAGGACTGCCCTGACACTGATGTCACTGAAATCGTTTCACTTGTGAGTTTAAAGCATCATCATTATCATAATGACTCGTTTATTGACAATATGTATTGTATATTACATGCTTTCAGTGTCTTGAAAAAAATTATACAAATAATTATTTGATACATATCTACTCATAGCTTCAAGGTTGTGTAAATTTGACGAAAGACGAACAAGACAGAGTAAATAGCCTTGCAGTCAACTGGGATCTCCCACCAGTTAATGAGAGAAACAGAAAATGGTTGGCACAAAGTGTCCTTTACCATGCTGTAAGTGTCATACTTAAATGTTTTATGTTGACATCCTTTAATCCTTAACCATTTTGACCTTGGTGTGGTTATATTTAGTGTACTTGCACCTTGATGATTTACTTTATCACTATATCACTCTGCTTGTTTGTGTTTATAACTACAAATAGTTGCAGACTTGTTCAGTGACCATGTCGACAGATTACATCTTTTATGTCACTTAATAATCCCAATTAAATTATTTTAGGTCATTGTTCGGAGGGAGAAGCAAATTCGACAGATCAGACAGGGGTTGAAAGACACAAGAGTTTTGCGCATGATCAAAGAACGGTCTGCTCTGATTGATGTTCTTTTTCCGAGAGCATCAGCTCAAAGGATTGAACCAGAGGTATGCTGCATTTATGACACAGACTGTTTATTGAACAAACTGTATTAACTCAATTCCTGGAGGCAAGCTCTGCAGTTTATCTTAAACCCTAACACACCTAATCTAGGTAATCAAGATCTTTAGGATTACTTCAAAGCAGGTGTAGTTGGAGCTGAACTCTGCTGGACACCGGCCCTCCTGGAACTGATTTTGACACGTTTTAAATTGAGAATGGTTATGTAGTAGACCGGGGTGCCTAATCCTGCTGCTGAAATTCTGGCATTCTTAAATTAATTTACAGCCCTAATCAAGCACACCTGCCTTTTCTTTTTTCTTTCGAGTAATCCTGAAGAGCTGTAAACCCTTTAACCCTGATTCAGTGTTCTTCACCAAAAGGAAGTTTTTCTTTGTATTTTTAGATGATCCTTGATAGAATTATATGGCCAACAGTTGACAGTGATGATGAAGAGTATGGTGACTATAGTCTTGACGACACATACAGGATGACTGGTTTCTTTCGTCAGTACATTGAAAATGGTAAGCTAAAAGAAAGTGTCATGGATCTGCTTCCTTAGTCATGTTTTTCTTGGTCCTGTAGCAGAGCCATGACAAAGTCTTTGGTTATGTGTGGAGAGAAACATATTATTGTCCGTTTGACAATAATATACGTTCTCTCCAGTGTCTTGTCATTGGCCCCATCCATCTTGTTTCCTCGTTATCTTTCCTTGAGTGTTTAATGTCCCACACCTGCCCCATGTCGTTATCCCTCGTTTGTCTTCCCTATTTAAACCCTCTTGTTTCTTTGTGGATTGTATTATGTATGTGCGTGTATTGCGGTGTTCTTGTTCTTGTTCCTGTGCTTACCCGTGTTCCTGTTCGTGTTTGTGAGTTTGGTGCCTTTTATGATTTAAGACGTTTGGTCGTGTCTTTGAGTTTGGTTATTTGTCTTGTTATCATTTTGCCCCCTCGTGGGAAGTCTCTTGTTTTAGTTATAATTCTTAGTTTCGTTTTTCCCCCATTGTGGGTGTTTTTGTTCTATTTTCTGTTTTGTTTAAAATAAATATTTGTTAACCCCTTCACTGCCTGCCTGCGCTTGGGTTCTTCACCACCTCCCGTGACAGAAAGTGCCTCTTCATACCCAGTTATAAAGCGTGTTATGTTTAACTTCAACAACTATTTACAATTTCTGAAACCGTACAGTGCATTTGTGTGAAAATACTTTTAGGTTGGAATAATTAATTCACAATAATATAACTGAGGATTTCTGTTGCTATGCAGGCACACCAGAGGAGCTGTTACAACTCATTCAGTTCTGGGTGGGTTGGGCACTTCTTCCTCAGCATCTGTACGTAGAGGTGTCCTCTGATATCACAATGCCAACTGCGTCAACTTGTAGAGAAACCATCAAGCTCCCAGTAAAATATAGCACTTATGAGAGTTTCTGTAAGGACCTGAAAGCTGCTGTATCATCCACAGAGACTGGGTTTGGTTTGGTTTAATTACTGCATTGTGTACTAAAATGAACATTGCAATTCACTTTTTTAGCACAAGACTTACAAAATACATTACAGGTCACCGTTAAAAAGGTTAGTTTATTTTGGAACGTGACAATGCATCGGTCACACAAAGGGTGCATTTTCTGAATGTTCTGTTAACTTTTCGAAAACAGTTCTGCACCCTAGCGTGTTAGTTAATTGATTATCGAATACTCAATAAGAAAATGTAACTTCTATGTAATAAATGACTGTTTTGTTCTATAAAAAAATTGGAAAAGTCTTGTATTTAGATTTGATTAAATGCAAACAGTTGTCTGGGTTTTGACCAACATTTGAAATGCTATAAAATAAAGTACTAATTAAAAATGTCCAATAATTGGTGAAGTTTAGTAATTGTGTTGTAATATGTTTCTATGGCATCTGAAAAGGGCACATTAGGATTCGGCAGGGTACCCAGTTCCTCTTCAGTCAGTTGTCTGGGTAGAGTCACTTCTGGAACTTGCACTCCATCTTCCTCATCATGACTTGGGGGTCCATCCCAGTCAATCCCGTAATTTTCATCCACCTGTGTCAATGAATGAAAATCAGTTATTGTGGACACGAGTAAAAGGCTTGGTATGCAGTTATAAAATATTACAATAAATGACTACAAATGAGGACATTTACTAGGATTTTTCTTTCTACAACAGCGTAAGAATTAATGGTACAGAGTGATGTCTGAGAAAAACATTAATCATCCATTTATCAACATCCCAACAACCAATTTTGTAATATCTGCTAGAGGTCTGTTCTGAAAACGGTTGACAAGACATGAAGATATTCTGTCTTAGAACCAGATATCTTTATATGTATATATACACACACATACAAATATTTGGCAAGTTAGTACTTTTACTCTAGAAATGATAAAAGGTCAGTTATTTCAATATTTTGCTGCAGTGCAGGGATCTTCAAATGCGGTCCTGGAGGGCCACTGCCCTGCAGAGTTGGTATCAACAAGAAAAACAGGGTCTTCATGAACACTAGCAAAAACAGGTAGGTGTGTTTGATCAAGGTTGGGGTTTACTCCAGGTACTCCGGTTTCCTCTCACAGCCCAAAGAGATGCAGGTTAGGTTGATTGAGGATTCCAAATTGTCCCCCCAACTTGCGTATAGATTGACTAGTTTTCTATTTTTAATTCAATATGTTGCATATTCGGCAGTGTGTGAATATAATATAATATAATGTCTTACTTGAAGGGGGTCATCAGTATTGTTGGCACTGTATCTTAAACAGAGCCGGAAAGGTGACTGGCTCCCAGCAGTTCTGATGCGGTGATTGTTCCAGGCATCTTTAAAGAAGGCAATATGCCTTTGTAGGTGAGGCAGAAAACTCCAGTGAAGAGCAAAAATGTTGATCTCAGAATCCGGATTGAGTATTCCCTCTGTCCCCATGTTGTAAAAGATGTGATAGAACATGCTTAAAACATGTTCATACACATCTCTCCAAAGCCTTTCAATTCTGTGAAGAAAGTTATGATTGAAGACCGTACATAATTATGGGGATTATGTTGCAGGATTAGTTCACTTAAAAATAAAAATTCAATCTTCATTTATTCACCATCCTGTGGTTGTAAACCTGTATGCGATTCTTTCTTTAGTGGAACACAAAAGAAGATATTTTGAGAAATGTCTCAATGGTTTTGTGTCCATACAATGGAAGTAAATGGGGTTTGATGTTGCTAGGTTATCAACATTCTTCAAAATATCTTTTGTGTTCTGCACATGCAAGAAAACCATGTAGGTTTAAATGACATGAGTGTGAATAAATAAATTAAAAATAGAAATTTTTTGGTGACCTATCCCTTTAAGCCTGATTTATTCAGCAACATTTATACAATATCCTCCTTGTAACATTTACCTCTGATTGTGTACACTTCTTCCTGTAATATGAGAATTCCTGTTTTCTCCTCTGTGTGCCACCATGTACTCCGCAACTGCAATATTCTCCCCACCTTTATCAGATCGAACTCTTGATGGTATACCATATTGATTGACAGCAACTATGAAGTTGCTAAGCAAAGTGGATGCACGGTTATTTGGAGATGCAGAAAGATAAACTATTAGTCGGCTGAAACCGTCAATACCACCATGAACCACCAATCTCCATCTAGAGAATAAACAAAAATATTGATCAATGAAGTTCAGTATCACAAAGTTGCAGATTATGTTGTACAACAATGCACAATGCCCAAACATCAAATTAATAATATGTGGACATGTTATGTTCTACTATCAAAAAAAGGTATTTTTAGTAGGACTTGTTAATCACAGTATACAAACATTTCCTGTAACATCTGAGGTTATGTGTGCCTCCCAGGAGATATATTTGATTAACATTAATAGGGTTACTAAATTATATAATGGGTAAAATCTCAGTTACAATACAGTGTGTGGACAAAATAATGTGAACACCTATTGTTATAGGGATTAATAATGAAAACACGACTGCAGATATATTTATCTATTGTAACTATACTGTCTAGGTTGCGGCTGAATATGTTCTGTTCAGCGGTATTAAGCACAAGAAATTAATTGAAAGTCACTGGAGACTATTCAGAAGTTGTATCAATATATTGCAAACAGGTCTAAAAAACAAAGAGACATTTACAAAAAGAGACATTTCCCCAGTGTCATTTTGTCTGACCTCTGAACATTTTAAGTACTGATAACATTTAACTAATTATTTCCTTATTAACGGATGTAATGGATATTATGCTTGTGATACAGTAATTTTATGACAATCTTTTGACTGAAAACTTTTATAGAGATAAAGGGTTCTTATTAAATAGGATTACATTACCTCTACAAATAAAACATTATTGCTTACATCCTGATTTTTACAGTTTTTATTGAAATATCAGTACCTGATGAACTTATGATTGCCATCAATATGCCACATGGCATGAGGACAAGGTACAACATACTGACGCCGCCTTATGGTGTGCATAGACATTGCTCGCATCAATGTTCCATGAGGATCTACTCTCCTAACTGACTCTCGGACACTTGAAGCTTGTGGGAAAAAAAACAGCAAAAATGAGAAACACAACAACATGAAAAAAATTGATCAGAAAATTCCTAATTGTCTGTAAAAGTCTGTATTAAACTATTTTTCATTTAGAATCATCTTTGCAAAGATAATAAACTCAGGCCTATAATGTAAGTTAAGGGCCATGCTATTTCAACATCTGTCTTTATATTCATAAACTATGTTAATGAAATAATAAAGACATGAATACATTACACCAACAGGTATAACATCTACACCATATCCACATACAACATAGTTTCATAACTACATGATAAAAACGTTAAGGTGGTGCGTTTACTTTGAACATGAAGTTCTCTTGCTTGCAGGTGACCATGAATTAATCTGTACCCCGAGTTTGGATACAATCGTTGTATTTCCTCAATGGTTCTGTCAAGTTCTGCATCACATATAGTTGAGTACAGATCAGAAGCACTAGATGCAAAGATAGACATTACCAATGGACACTATAACAACTTGCTTGTGACAACCTGTGTGATCATAGCAGGTAAAACATTTAAACAATGAAGGCTGACTTTAATACTGAACTATAACAGTCATGATTGCCCAACCAGAATATACAAAACGTTGTCAATAGTAGTCAATTGTGATTACCGCATGTATAACCATGGTTTTACTGCAATTACAATGGCTACACTATGGTTATTGTAGCAAAACCATGGTACCGTACATTTTCGTAAGGACACTTTGGTCTGATGTCAAAACTGTATGTTAATTGTTATTTGAGCGGAGACGGCTGCTATGATTAACGTTAGCGCAATATCATACTCGCAGTTTCGGGAGTAATACAATTCAACACAAAACAATAATTTAGGGGATTTAAATGCGATTGTAAATTTACAGTTTAAACGTTGTCAGCTTTTCAAAACAAGAAAAAAAAAACTGAGATTGATTACAGTAGTCAGAACTTTCTCTTACCTCATATGGTACTGTTCCATCCTCCGTCTGATTGTTCTTTCGCTGACTCCGAATAAATCCGCTATCTCCAGAGCAGTGAAGCCATTTAAAAGATACATTTTTAGCTTTTCTAATGGGATGTCGTAACTGGGAAGGCCAGGGCCGATGGAACATCCAGTATCACTTGCTGCCTGAAGGCGCTGCACAACGTTGCGTAAATTGTTAAAAACTGTTGGATCGACAACGGAGTTCGTGACAGCAGCAAACTGCACAAGCGTGTCTAAAATAGCTTCAGCTCGAAGCAAAATGAAATCATCATCATCTGACATGGCGGCTAGCTGGTTTAGTTCGACTGCTATATTGTTCATGACCGCCATTTTCGAACAGAGCTCCTCCACAAGGCAACTCAAGCCCCACCCACTGATTAACATGAAATTTGCATACAGGTTGACTTTGAAAATGAAAACGAAAAGGAAATAAAAGAGAAGAGAAAATAAAATAAAATGAAAATCAAAGTTTACATTTTAATTTGAATTGTGTCAGTATTATTGCGTGAACATTAATAAAACCTTTGTAAAAAATGTTTTTACAATTTATTTTTCACATTTGCCTTTTCATTTTCAAATTGGCAGTCTTGCCTCGAGATTTTAGTGAAAATGAAATGTCAAATCACCAATTGTATTTTCTTTTTCAGTTTGACAGGGACAACGCATTGTCAGTGTAAAAATGAAAATGAAAATAAAATAATTTCATTTTATTTTTCATTTTGGCACATATTGTGCACGCAGTTGTGTATAATGAAATTGCTAATCTGGTTTTCATTTTCATCGTTTAATTTATTTATTTAAATTTGGCAGGATTTGCCTCCCATATTTAATAGCCTGAAGTGTGCAATATACCAATATGGGGTGCTTCTAGGATACATAGCTGTAGGTTTGTCATACAAAAGCTGTTTACGGTCTTAAAAATTGACCTTTTACAGTCACATGGCCCATAGAGATCAATGCGAGGGAGAGAGACGTATGAAAAATAATAAAAAGTACTTAATTTCATAGCCCGACCTAGCCCTATCGGTATGTTGTCGAGAGCCACGTGACACAACTTTCTGTTAGGTTTCGGGCTCCTGTGGCCTCTGCGGGCCGTACGGGAGCCTCTGACACATGCAACCTATCCCATTATTTTCATAGGTGGCTATTGTACGATGAGCCCGGAACGGCCCCGGGGACTTCGAATGACCCCGATTCAAAATCTATAGCTACTAGCGGCCCCCTCATTCGGTTCTCAGAGTTTGAAGTCGGTACGACCTCGTTATGTACTCTATCGACCCTGTTTGTGGAGGTTGTGGGCCGTTTATTTTTTGGGAATATTTTTTGTGATTTTTTTTCGAGCACTTGCCGTACAGCGAGGGGTACAGGCTTCGGGTATGTGGTGCGTGAGGGTGCGTCGAACTAGCATTCGAAGCCCAAAGATTTTTGTACAAGAATAAAGCAGTTTTTTGCTTAAAAAACTGGTGAGAGACTCATTTCTGTGAAAAGTGCGTTTGTATGCAAAATAAGCATTTTAATAACCTGAGGTGTGCAATATACCAATGTGGGGTGCTTCTAGGATACACATCTGTAGGTTTGTCATAAGAAAGTTGTTTACAGTCTAAAAAATTGACCGTTTACAGTATTGTCCACTGTAAGACTACGAGGCTACTGTCAAATAAGTTATGACTGGTACTTCCTGTGGTTTTGCCGAATCACAGGAAGTGCCAGTCGTAACTTATTTGACGGGTCCTCATAGGTAGCTAATGTACACACCATTTTTAAGATTCTGGAGCACATCTATGAGCCTTAATGCACATCATTGTGAAGGGCTGTGACTCTCATACACTCTACTGTAGGATTAAGCCATATAACGCCTTAATTAGGCTTATAATGACCCTTAATAGGCTTTGTCCATTATTTACCTATGAGGGTCCCATTAAATAAGTTACACATGTATTGTCATTTTGAGCATAATAACCATGTTACAAAGCTGTAATAAACAGGTAATTGCCAAACTGAGTCACACACACTTTTGGAACGGCCACCCATAGGTAGCTAATGGACACACCATTTTTAAGCCTCTGGAGCACATCTATGAGCCTTAATGCACGTCATTGTGAAGGGCTAAGCCTCTCATACACTCTACTGTTGGCTAAAGCTATAGAACTCCTTACTTAGGCTTATAATGACCCTTAATAGGCTTTGTCCATTATTTACCTATGAGGGTCCCATTAAATAAGTTACGAATGTACATGCCACACGTAACACTTTTGGCACGGCTCCCATAGGTAGCTAATGGACACACCATTTTTAAGCCTCTGGAGCACATCTATGAGCCTTAATGCACGTCATTGTGAAGGGCTAAGCCTCTCATACACTCTACTGTTGGTTAAAGCTATATAACTCCTTACTTAGGCTTATAATGACCCTTAATAGGCTTTGTCCATTATTTACCTATGAGGGTCCCATTAAATAAGTTACGAATGTACATGCCACACGTAACACTTTTGGCACGGCTCCCATAGGTAGCTAATGGACACACCATTTTTAAGCCTCTGGAGCACATCTATGAGCCTTAATGCACGTCATTGTGAAGGGCTAAGCCTCTCATACACTCTACTGTTGGTTAAAGCTATATAACTCCTTACTTAGGCTTATAATGACCCTTAATAGGCTTTGTCCATTATTTACCTATGAGGGTCCCATTAAATAAGTTACGAATGTACATGCCACACGTAACACTTTTGGCACGGCTCCCATAGGTAGCTAATGGACACACCATTTTTAAGCCTCTGGAGCACATCTATGAGCCTTAATGCACGTCATTGTGAAGGGCTAAGCCTCTCATACACTCTACTGTTGGCTAAAGCTATATAACTCCTTACTTAGGCTTATAATGACCCTTAATAGGCTTTGTCCATTATTTACCTATGAGGGTCCCATTAAATAAGTTACGAATGTACATGCCACACGTAACACTTTTTGCACGGCTCCCATAGGTAGCTAATGGACACACCATTTTTAAGCTTCTGGAGCACAACTGTAAGCCTTAATGCACGCCATTGTGAAGGGCTGTACCTCTTATACACTCTACTGATGGTTTAAGCTGGATAAATCATTGCCAAAGCAAACGAGACCACTGACTAGGTCTACCTAATTTTGGACCCTTCGAGTGAATCGCAGATGTGAGAAAACGTCGATGCACACCGGCGCTTTTATGTGCACGTTCGACTCGAAAGTCAAAGAAAAGGGCTTTGGGCTGTTTAAGCGTGTGTCACACAGCCGCTGGGCTCAAATGAGGCAGTCAGCTCCGAGACGGGGTCCCCCGGGGCGCCGGGTGGCATCCGGGTCTTCGGGGGCGTCGGGCAGGCCTCCCTCAAGTTTAGGCTGCAAGGGGGATGCATAGGCGTTCTGTGGATGGAGGCGTGGCCAGCGGGAATCCCCGCCCAAAATAGGTTACAAGGGGCACGCGTAGGCTTCTCGTGTACGTCGGGGTCTGGAGCCGGCCCGTAGGCTGCAAGGGGGATGTTCAGGCGCTCTTCGGGAGGCCCGGTCGCAACCTGATCAACGCGCGTGGCTTAGGCTGGGACCGTACGTCGAGTCGCCCCCTCGTGGTTCTGCCCAAGAGAGCGCCTAACCCTTCGTTCCGTGACTCAAAAATTAGGCACTTTGGGCATTTTTCATGGGTCCCCCGGGTTTCGCCGACGCCCCATGACGCTTCCATTCGATTGCGGGCGCTCTCCCCTTTGTTTCGGCACCGCCGGGCGACCTGGGAAAAATTTGGGGGCGTCGGCGTGCAGCATCCATAACTAGCCATCCGGCGCGTGTCAACTAAGTTACACGTTACGTTTGATGGCCTTAGGCATGGCAGGGCAGAGTTGGTGCTGGAGCCTGGCAGAGCAGAGTTAGTGCTGGGATCTGAAAGGTTGGTGCTGGGGCCTGGCAGAGCAGAGTTGGTGCTGGGACCTGGCAGGGCAGGGTTCTGAATGGGGCGATCTGTGACGTAGGATGGTGCAAACTCGGTTTCCAGAAATACATCTCTGTTGTATGGTTGAACCCCAGCCACCCTAAAGCCAGTCTGAATGTTCAAGGGGGTTGCAGCCAGAGGATAGGCAATTGCCACAATCCCCTGGCAACTTTTGAATGTCATAAATTGACATTGACATTGGGTTGTTCCTCATCCAGGCATCACACGCGCTGTTGATGTGCCTCTTTAGTGGCCCGTAGACAGACCGGTCTAATGGTTGGAGCCGATGTGAGCAGTGGGGTGTGAATGACAGCATGATTATGCCATTTTCTTTGGCATAATTGAGTCCATCAATGGACAGATGAAACTCGTGGTTGTCCAAAAGGAGTAAACAGGGCTTCTCCTTTGAGCACTTTGTATGTTCACTGAAATGTTTCAGGAATGAAACAAAATGTCTTTCATCCATCCAGAGGAATTTGCCCCTCCTTTTCTGCCAGGTGGCCCATTGATCAGGAAATGATCACGGAAGTTTACACGGGGGAAAATAAAGTATGGAGGTATACTATTCCCTGTGGCTGAGACCGCACAGGCCAGTGTGACAAGGGTTCCCCTTTCAGCAGAGGTCAGTGACCCTACTTGTTTGAATCCACGTCTGGCCAACACTTTGTCTGGTTTATGTACAGTGGTGACCCCAGTTTCATCAACATTCCAAATGTCTCCTTGTCCAAACTCATTTGCGTAACACTTTCTCTAAGTTGTCAAAGAAAGCATTAACATTCTCTCTGTTGAAGCTAGTTGCCTCTGGCTTTCTCAGTGACAGCGTTGTATGCCGCTTTAAGAAGCCTGTAAACCACTCTTTTCTGGCCTTTTCTTTTTCTGCCCACAAAGGCACGAACTTCATCTGGTGTGCCACAGCAAACTGGTAGGCAAGCTTTCTGACCTCACTTGGTGACAGACCAAAATAAATGTCAGCTGACCTAGTAATATACTCAACAAGCTGCTTTTCCAAATCAGGTGAAAAAATCTTCTGTGGCATTGTATAACCAACCATTGTTGTTGGCATGGCTGTCTGACTTTCAATTTCTTCTCTGGTAATCTTTTGACAATACCGAGTCAGAGTACGGTAATTTATGTCAAAATCCTTCGCTGTACTTCTGATTGATTTGTTCTGCAACTTTACCTGCCTGACTGCCTTTAACATTATGTCAGGTGGTGTACTGCCATGCTCTGTCTTTCATTGATAATTTCGAACCGTCTTTCTTCCTTCCTTCCTTCCTTAATTCCTGCCTTTCCTTCATTTCTTCAAAAACCGTATTGCAATTACAAATAAATTACAATATCACAATGTGTTTTGAGCATGTTCTATGCGTTTATTTGTACTGGGGCAAGTTGTCACATGCAGAGGTGGGTAGAGTAGCCAAAATCTTTACTCGAGTAAAAGTAAAAGTCACTATTTTAAAATTTACTTGAGTAAAAGTAAAAAAGTATGCAATGAAAAAACTACTCAAGTAGCTAGTTACTTAGTTACTTTGTATCTGATTATATAGGCCTACTACATAAAATTAATATTAAGGCCAATATTTTAATAATACATTTTAATCAATATTTTTAATTATCATAAGCAGATATCTTTGCAATATACTAGAGAGACTAAAGAATAGACAAACACAGAAGAGACAAGCATTTCTGTAAATTTCATCTAGTCCTGATGTCAATTTAGTTTACACAACTTATTTAGAATAATAGACCATGTCAAACTAAAGCATTAACTAAACTCAGAGCATTTCCTAAGATGATCTAGAACATCTGCAGTGCTCTCTTAAATGAAATACACATTTTTGAACAAAGCTCATGTTTTCTCGTGTTGTGTCACGTGTGTGTTGTGAAACGCTCTTACTTGTAAACAAAGAGTAAACAGTGAACCACACGCCCATCAACAAGTTTTCTTCCTTCTGTTCTTCAAATGTATATTTCTGCAAGCCCACGTCTCTGTGTCTGACAGGTAACGCGCATGTTGCGGTGTCTGACGAACAGGTCGCGCGGATGCGCGCATATGGCGGGCATTTATCATTGCTGGCAAACAATATGACACAATTGCAGTTTTGATTGTATAGATATAGGTTCATATCCACTTCATTCAACGCTCTTTGTGTTCTGCGTGTTCTTAAGTTTCGCACTACGAGGAGTGAGTAATCCTGCTTCAGATGATTCAGATCGTGCTGCGAACTGAACAAATAATTTGAACTGATTTATTAGCCTATTCAAATGGTTTTGCCCATTGTTCAATTAATGCTTTCAAAAGAATCGACTCAAAAGAATCGATCACTCGGGAATGCCCGTAAAAAGAGATGACAACCTTGAAATAAACAACGCATCTTAAAAAGCTTATTTTAAAATGAGGGAACGAAGGACCGTCACGCAATGTAAGTTATGTAACGAAGTAAAAGTACAGATTTTCTATTAGAAATTTACTCAAGTAAGAGTAAAAGTACACACTTTTAATTTTACTTAAAAAGTACATATTTTCCAAAATGTTACTCAAGTAAATGTAACAAAGTAAATGTAGCGCGTTACTACCCACCTCTGGTCACATGTCACATGACTCTCCCTTATATTAAATTGACGTGCTTTAAATTTATCAGCTCCAGTAATTTATTAAATAATTTAACATATACATTTAATGTTCACGTATAGTTTCAATATTCTAACTCCACCATAATAATAATATAACTCTTGTCCAGAGATGGGAAGTAACGAGTACTTAAGTAGATTTTTCTGGTATCTGTACTTTACTCCACTATTTATTTTTCTGGCGACTTTTTACTTTCACTTCTTACATTTTTACGCAAATACCTGTACTTTCTACTTCTTACATTTTCAAACCAGGCTCGTTACTTTAGTTTTAATCTGTATTTGATGCACAATCAATATTATTTCTTGTCATTGCGTGACTTTTTCAACCTAATGATAGGTCTGCCTAAAAGCCGAAGCGCTGTGTGAGGTGGCCACTAGCCAATCAAATGTAAGAAGGCGGGAGTTACTGTTTACAGAGCAAAGCGGTGACCAATCAAATCAAAGAAGACGGAGTAACTGTTCTCAGATCTCGAGCGTGATATTCTGCATCATGTGGTGACTCGTGAATGGTAGGGTTTTTTAGCGCAAAGGACCAGATTTTAAATATGTAATTTAGCTATTTAGCTATTCGCATGTTCTACAAACATATACTTCACGAAAGATGTACTGTAGTTCTGTCAGAAGTTAAGGCAGCTCGTTAAGGTAAGCGCATTATTGTTGCTGTTGTTCATTAGTATGTATGAATTGCATATTTTTTGCTATCGTGGTGTGTGCGTTAAGTTCATGAACGAGCGAAAAATACCTGCTCATTGCGTTGCTTTCGATGAACTAATTATAGTGGGCACTTTTGCACAAAAATGCGCTAATTTCCTGATTGCCATTTGAAGTGGTTTCTGGACATATCCCATTAGTCTTATTTTCTAATTTTCTTAATGCATTTGCCTTGTTTGATCTGTTTGATCTATTTTCCTGATTTTTATTATATTTTTCGTCTTGTCATGATTAAAATTATAAGGAAATAAAAAACGATCCTTATCAACGTTGATTGACATTGCAATAAAATACTATCACATTATTTTGGAAGTTAAAATTTTGGGCTGGTTTTTGTTGGAGTGAGTAGGTTTTAGTGAGCCTTTGGGCTGGAAATCATCCACCTAATCTAGCAACACTGACATCAGTTTTAATGTTGAACGAGTGTAACGTACAATGTAAGAGGCTAAACATTTAATATTTTAAAGCGAGGCATAATTTCAAGAAATGTGTTTAACCAATCGAGAAAAACAGTAATGGTTACCAAGTAAATTGACTTGCCTAATTAATTATCTCTTTATTTCTCAGTTTTCTCTTTTTGACAAGATCTCCCAAGTGTCTACAACCTTTGTATAATGATATGTCCATGAATGGTCTGTGCTTAAAATTTAAAGGGACAGTTAATCTAAAATTGAAAGCAGTGAAATTCTGTTATAAAATGTTTTGACAATCACAGTACCAAACAGTCATTTCCTGGCTATTACGCATCACAGACATAGGCTAGTAGTCTAAGAAGCTGCCACGGACCAAGGCGGAAGGCAACACAAAGAATAGCTAAAATTATGGTTGAGAACTTGAGACAAAGGGAATTCTGTCACAATTATTATCAATACGCTTGTCCTTTACACTCTTATCTTACATCATAATTGTATTATAAATTTGTGTTTTTTTCCACTACCTAGGTAGTGGCAAATAGATTTATTCCATCAGTCTTTTTTATGCTTGTGTTCTACATAATGGTAGTTCAGTTGTGAGGTACGAGCGTGACTCTAAAACAGGTAGTAGTATTGGCTACTTTTTACTTAAGTACATTTTAGAGCCCATACTTTATACTTTTACTTGAGTAAACAAGTTTAGTCAGTACTTCAACTTTTACTTGAGTACTTTTAAACATGAGTATCTGTACTTCTACTTAAGTAAAGGATGTGTGTACTTTTGCCATCTCTGCTCTTGTCCCTTTGAATAGGCCTGGTTATTAATCCATAGCTTTTGCGTTCTTATCTTAGTAAATATTAAAACCTCTTTTCTTACCTCTTACAAATACTGTCAATGTCCCGGGAGAGTATAAATGCTTTCCGGCAAACTGAGCTTGATTTACGGCTTGAGGTCTTTCGCAGAGTGTCTCTCCTTTTCAGTGCCCCTTTATTTCGAATAGAGCCTTAATAAGCACGAAAAGTTTAACTTTTACATTATAACTTGTTGTTCCCTTTCTGTCGGTCTCTCGACCTTGTGTCGACAGAATTAAGTCAAACCCCATTCTGTCGACACAACGTCTCATTCCCTCCATCAGGGAACAAAGGTTACAGACGTAACCGAGACGTTTTGTACTATCATGTCTATTATTCATCCGATTCCCTGACTGTTTATTTATGATTTGGTACAACTTTCTAAATTGTATTTTCTCTAATCCTTATTGTGGATTTAATTAGACTTTTACCAGGTCTAATAAATTAGTTGGTTAATTGCGCTTTTGCTATTCTTATTTACATTTTTGTTTTGTCTCAATGCGTTTAAAGCATGCATTACATCAGGCTATAAGTGACACTTGTTAAGCTATTTTTCCTCTCACTAAACGCCTTCTGTAAAATCGCTGAGTCTTGTCCAAGTCCAACAAATGTATTCTTGTTATTTTACTTTTTAGCTACTTCCTTTGGTTCATGTATTTTATTCAAATTTCAAATCTTCTATTATTATTTGTTAGACTGGTTATTTGCTTTCCTTCCTCAACCTGCTGTCCGCCATTTTGCTTGCTATATTGGACATCTTACATCTCTGCATGTATGAACCTCTGCAAGGGGTTATTTTTTCTCTTTCAGTGGTATTTATCCCTATTTCTAGTTCCTGCACGCATGTAAGATTTGGAATTTCAGTTAGTTACTCGTTTTTACTTTTGTTCTCTTCTTTTTTACCAAGAATTATACCATATTAGGTAAATGATTTAATACTTGCTCCATTTGTTCAAAAAACCTTGCTTAGTTTATGCATTTCTCCTATTATTTTATGCGTATAGTTATAGTCAATTTTTCCACAGTCATTTTTAAATTCACAATACAGGTTTTTTATTTTTATTATTAATTGTTCTTTCGATTTGTTCTTTGTTCTTCAGTTCCTTTTCAGCATTGACTTCTTTTAGTCTTAGCACCTTTTTTAGATGCTTGGCAAATTTTCCGTGCCTGTTAACATTTTAATTCCAAAATTTTCTCCTACTCCTTTTTTTTCTATAGTAGCTTTGGACTATTACATTCTTTATAATTATGATTATTATACCAGTATCTATTAAAAAATCAATTCCTTCTACATCTATGTATTTTCCTCTTTTTCTATTACCCTCCGATCACACAGATATCTTTTCTACAGGCCCTCCTAATTCTTATTGCAACGTTTCTTGCATTTTTCCTTCGATTTGTTGTCTATTCTTTTTCTAAATTTCATTCTCTGCAACAATTTTATTTCTCCTTATTGTCTTTACTTAGGTGTATCTAAACCGACAGACTGACATCTCCAGTCTCTTTTCTTCAGGGGTCATTCTCTGCCACTTTTCCTCTCTAATATAGTCCAGTCCCTGCAAAGTCGCTTTAAATTATTGTTTACTTGTCCCCATTTTATCTCTGTCTCTTCTCCACTGTCTGGTGTTACGAGATTCTGTTCCTGATATTTATCTGTTTACTTTGGAACCTAGTGTTGTACATTTTTGGTCCTGTATTTCCATCTCTTTCGTTTGAATATCTCATTTTTGGCTGTCATCTTGATTCCCTTTCTTGTGGCTTTTTCGCTTTTACCACTCGCATATGCTGGGTAGTTAAATCATATTCTGCCAATTTTTCTTCTATTTGCTTTCTAGTTGCATTGTTAAGGATTGTCACCAACTTATGACCTCCAGGAATGTTCTTACCTACATACCTTAATGGTCTCACTTTTTCTGTCATAGGAATTTCGTCCTCGATTTATAACCAAATACTCAGTAGTGGGATTTGATCTCTGGACGCATTAACTAAGGCTTCTTTCCACTATAAGTATCGGTTCTCAGTTCCTGTTAAACTTCTCATCTTTCCTTTCGCTTCGGCATTCATAGCATGTCCTGTACATGTATGAACTAACAGAGTGATAGCCTCTTGAGATAAACCTGCATGCATAGAAGCTTTAAATATCCTATCTGTGTACATTAGATGGTCTTCTTTTGATTTTTTAAGCGCCTACTTGCTTTTGAATGGCATCAGTTAACTGTAACTCTAACAATTTGGCTTGAATTTCTAATTGCTCTTTATTTTTTCCCGGGGTTTCAAAATTCAGCCGCTGCCGTATTGGCATGCCTGACATTCCAGCTGTGGGTGTGCGCGGTCTATCAGAGGGCCCCTGATTTTCTCCTTCGCTCTCCCAATCATCTGAAATCTCTGCTTCTCCTAATCCAGTGGTTCCCAAACTTTTTACAATGGCGTACCCCCCAGGAATTTAACATCATTCTGCGTACCCCCTTTCTTACAGTCACAATTGTGGTCTCAAACATTTTTTTATTTGCATTTTAAATACATGTAATTTTCTTTTATCAAACAATAAATGATATATGACTCATAAATGATATATAAATAAATGACTCACTGCTTAATGAGATGGATGTGCTTGAAATGACTTGCATAACTCTGTGATGTTTGGTTGTATCGGAGAAAGTCTGAGTCTCAAATCATTCTCTATGCAGAGTCTGTGTCGATATTTGTTCTTTATGTGGGCAATTGCTGAAAATCCACTCTCGCAAAGACACGTTGTGGAGAAGGGCAGTAATGATTTCAAAGCGCGATCAGCTAAGGCAGGATACTCTGCATGCAAAGCTATCCAGAAGTCTGTCAGAAGTCACATGTACTGAAGTCACATGCGGTACGTAAAGACGTGCGCTTACGCATAAGTGGACGCATATTTTTTGATTGGATGTCATGAATTTGACCTTTTATGGCACTACGTGACTACTATTTTGCTGTGTGTACACTAGAGGGAGCCCGTCTTTATATTTAGCTTGTGAGAAAAACATGACTGGTTGATTGTCAGGTGCGTTATAATTAAGTAAACAGTAGATTTCAGGATTTTGTTCACGTACCCCCTCCGTCACCTGGCGTACCCCAGTTTGGGAACCACTGTCCTAATCGGGCTATAGCTTGCTGCCCTCTAATCCTATCTACTTCTCTTCTAAGGATGTTTACCTCTGGCTGATCACACATTCCATTTGTTTCGACACTTTTCTTGAGAATTCAAAAAAATCTTGAAACATTGTTTGCTTGGCGGTATTTGTCCAGCCGTCTCTTGCAGCGATACTCCAATGGAAGGTGATTTACTAGCCGTCCGCTGTCAGGATTCGGGACTGTTGTTTCTGGTTTTGGTCACTAGATGTCATTGTTTTCACCTGTTGTTTCTCGTTAGTGTCATTGTTTTCACATGTGCCTCATTTACCCCTGTGTATTTAAGTTGTTCTCTGTTCCCTCAACTCAACTCTATTTATATAGCGCTTTTTACAATTTTCACTGTTTTGCTTATAGAAAATATGTCTCATGTACAGCTGCTTTGTAACAATTAAAGTTATACCTGTAAAAACAAGAAAAAGGTGAAAACACAGAAGACAGACACACAGGGTTGGAGATGCAGTCTGCAGGACGGTCGATCTCCAGGAACAGGGTTGGTGACCACTGGTGTAAAGAGTTTGCCTCCAACACCGTAGACCTGGGTTTGAGTCTTGGCCTTGACAGTGTGCATTTGTCCATATGTTAAACTCTGTTCTGGAATTACTCTTTTATTCCATTTTCTTATTAGATTTTTACCTCTTCCGTGGTTGGATTTTTGTATTTTGTTCCTTTAATCTCTACCTCAGGCCAGTCATTTTTAATTTGACGACTTACTCTTTTCAGTTGTATTTTTCCGCCTTTATTATTCTTCAGCCTAACTTCTTTCTTTATGCCTGCCTCTGGCTCATAATCTTCACTCTCCGATGATGACGATGAGTAAGTACACTCAAAAAATATTTAGGCCTAATAATTAAGATTTATGTATTTTGATTACATATTTTTACCTATAGAGTAATAAACTTTGTGATATTTATTTGTATGTCATATATAAATGAAATGGGTAATAATGAGATTTATGTAATTGTATCAATTAATCTGATTTGATTCAAATTCATAAGAAACAGGATAAGGTATCCTTACATAAATGCATCACATTTAAGTAATTTTATAGAGTATTTTAAAATGAATTTATACATTTATATTTATTTACTCCTTCCCAATCACAATATTCCACATCACAATCTAACTACAACACACAAAAAAGAACATTCAGACCACATAATTTCACC
Organism: Triplophysa rosa; assembly: GCF_024868665.1. Taxonomy (NCBI): domain Eukaryota; kingdom Metazoa; phylum Chordata; class Actinopteri; order Cypriniformes; family Nemacheilidae; genus Triplophysa; species Triplophysa rosa. The sequence continues at coordinate 167,430 of NW_026634127.1, forward strand.
TTTGATCAATTTATTAATATTTTAAGACATTTAACTATTTTATAACAAAACTTAAAGGTTAGTAAAAAGGGAATAACAAGAAAAAAAATAGTTTGAAGAAGGAAATATCAGTGTATATAAAATAAAACCAAGCAAAGTCCAAGCACTGAAAATTGCGATGCTTTATATCCAGTTCCATCAGGATTTTCTAAAATTCTTCAAACGTGTACTTGAGGTCTTTCTGAGCATCCCACATCGAAGGGTAACACTCAGCAGGTGTCGCAGAACTTACACACATTCAAGAACCATACCAACATCTGTAGGTTCGTCTCCAAGATCAACACCTTCTGCCCAAATGACGTAGATTCTTATTGTTGTTGTCTTATTACAATCCCAGATTTAGCCTCTTCACTTTCATAGTTCTGGAGGATAAACAAAGAAGAATGAGTTTTATCCCAATACAAGTCAGTGTTATTCAGACATTTTTAAAGCATGTTGTTTTGCAAACTCTGACATTTTATATATGTAGATTCATTTAAATGTATATTTGTAAAATAATGGAACATTTTTAGAACAGGTTTGCACAGGTTTCATAAAATGTACTCGACTCACCATGAATGCCCTTCAAATTTGCCAAGGCTACTTTTGTAAACCTGCAAGCCAGCAAACCAACCTAAATGTATTGCGATTCTTCCCAGTGCCATTTTTGGTTTCTGGTGTTGGACTTTAAAGGCAGTCCTGCATGTTCAAAAATTTGTACTGAGACGTTCTTCAAAATCGATTAGAAGTTTATTATCAGATGTAAAAAGGAGTAACAAAGCTTTGGGTTGCCAGTAAATCACCACGCTCTCCACCACAAGCCAACAACCAAAATATTCAAATACACCCATATTTATAAAGTATGTGACGTCGCTCTATCTTCTGACTCCTCCTCTGCTTTTTGCTCCCTTTCCACCAATCACCATANCATGCATTTTGAAATTGTTTAGATCACTGTTAATAATTGGGTTTGGTTTATTAATGTGTCAGCTCTGTGGATCTGTAGTTTGATATACTGTGATTTTTTTAGGAATTAACATATTCACAATCTGTTAAACCACTTAAACACACAACGACATCAAGAATCTGCATATGAAACTCAACAATGGTGACAATCAACAAAAGAAAGCTTCATGCTGCATGCATGCGGGTGATCTGTTTATCTGAATTATTTTGACGATTGTCATCATTGTTGAGGGTTGTATGATGAGGGTTGATGTCAGTGAAATATGTTTGTTTATTTTCTCTCAATACTTGTGCATTGACTAGCCAGAGCACTCAGACCAGTCATCAATTGATCAATAATGTTTAAAACTAATACATTTTATTACAGCCTGACAATTTCCATGAGAACAACCCCAACTTTTGTAAAAGTATGTCTGTCTTTCACAGTGCACAAGTGTTTTTATAACATTACTACATGACCTGAACGAATTAATTTAACAAAATTCAAGGATCAAGAGCCCAACTAAAGCAAACACTGATCACAATAATGGTTATTATTGTGGGTACAAAACTCATTTCACAGAGTCTCATTTCATTTATTTCCATGTGAAAACTGAAAGTAGTCTGATAAACTCCAGATTTGAACCAGTTTTTACATTGTACCAAGGTCCCCTGTACGTCAATATCAGACGTTCAGAAAACGTAATAATGGGCCAATAACCAGATAGCACAATCCATCTGGTTTACGTCTATTTGACGTCTGCATTTACATCTGCAAGACATCTTAAATACATAGTTTGCTCATCTGCAATACGTCTCGGAGACGTCTGAACGTCTGTAATATGTCTGCTAAAGATCTGGAGATCTGCTGCTTAAAAACATCTGCTAAACATCTTAGAAAGAGCTGTTGTACATCAATTCTAAATCATAAACATCTTACAGACATCTTCTAGATGTCTATATGACGTCTGACAGCAGACATCTCCGAGACGTATTGCAGATGAGCAAACGATGTATTGTAGATGTCTTGCAGATGTAAATGCAGACGTCAAATAGACGTAAACCAGATGTATGTGTGCTATCAGGGAAAGGGACGTCTTTTTCAACATCGAAAGATGCAGAAAAGACGTCTTTTGGACATATCTTTGGTCAGGGGGAAGTCATAATTGTAATAAAATTACCTTTACAACACTTACTATGTGGCCTTTTTTACCCTCAACTAATAATATTTTTAAACGAATATCAGTCTAAGTAAATAAAACACAGTGTACATGCCATGGTACAGTATATTTAATGCACTGAGCACTCTATGAGCTAGCTGATTGATGTTATGCTAACCTTGTGTAACACAACAGGACACAAACAGTTTTATTGTTTCCACCAAACATTTAACATATTCTTGAAGATTTCTATAGGTCTCGTCTCAGATCTCTTGACCTAGGACTCGGACTTGATTCGGACTCGACCCTCTCTGGACTCGGTCTTGACTCGAACTCAACCTACTCTGGACTCTGTCTTGACTCGAACTCAACCTACTCTGGACTCGGACTCGAATGAGCTGGTCTCGACTACAACACTGCATTGCAGCATCCACAGAGAAGCGCTGGCCACCAAAGGAATGCCTGAACGTCTTAAGGAAGTTTTTCAAGATGCTGTACAAATTGTAAACTTTATTAAAGCAAGGCCTTTGAATTCTCGTTTGTTTTCTGCATTGTTTAATGAAATGGGCAGCGACCACGTCACATTGTTACTACATACTGATGTACGATGGCTGTCCAGGGGAAAGGTTCTCACACGATTGTTTGAATTGAAGGATGAACTTAAAGCTTTTTTTATCGACCATCCCTTTGAATTGAGTAACCGCTTACATGACGAAGAGTGGCTTACAATATTGGCCTATCTGGGTGATGTTTTTTCCCGTCTGAATGAGCTGAACATCGGATTGCAGAGAGTTGCCCAGGGCCGGATTATCCAATAGGCATTATGGGCACAGGCCCAGGGGCCCATGCACGCTTGGGGCCCAGGCAAGGGGGGAAAAAAAAAAGCACATAACAGTGTTTACGCCATATTCATTCTGCCGTGCGCTTCTCTCTCCCACGCACATTGAGGTGCACACACAAAACACTGTTTCTAAATTAGGAAGTCTGTCTTTTGATTTAGTCACTTTTACGAGTCCTCCAGCGGCTTTTGTTTAGAAGAAGCGCATAGCGACAAATCTAGCGACTTCTTGGATAAACCTTAGCTTTCATTCAGTGGGAAGATGTCGCCAGTGCTGTCCCGTGAGCGCGAGGTCTCTCTTTCCCGGCAGAAGAAGCAGCACCGTACGACAGGTAACTCGTGAATAAAATGAATACAAAACAGCGTTTCCAACAACCTGTCACTGTTATCGACTGTTTGGATATATAAATATGAACAAAGTTCATCGGTCAATATGCACATGCTTACCATGAGGCTGTGTGAAAGAACATATAGTCGAAATCACTGCTTTTTATTGTGAGTTGTTAGATGATGTCGCGTCATGAACTGACAACAGAAAATATGTCAATGAGAACGGTTTTATTGTTGTAAATATAATTAATTGATATACCCTCGCGGCTGTCTTAAATGCTATAAGTAACAACCAAGAATACTGTTTAACTATTGACGGATGTTCCATAAAACCCTCGTCGTCAGCAAGGAATCTTGGCATTCTATTCGATAGTAATCTGTCATTTGAGAGCCACGTCGCCAACACCTGTAAAATTGCGTTTTTCCATCTTAAGAATATATCTAAACTACGTCATATGCTGTCAATGTCAGATGCAGAGAAGTTAATTCATGCATTCATGACATCAAGACTAGACTACTGTAATGCACTGTTAGGTGGTTGCCCTGCAGGCTTATTACAAAAACTCCAATTGGTCCAAAACGCGGCAGCTCGAGTTCTTACACGTACAAAAAAGTATGAACATATTAGCCCGGTTCTGTCAACCTTGCACTGGTTACCTATAAAGCATCGCGTTAACTTTAAAATCTTGCTTATTACCTATAAAGCCTTACATGGTTTAGCTCCTCAGTACTTGAATGAACTCCTTTTGTATTACAGTCCTTCACGTGCATTACGCTCTCAGGCGTCCTGTCAGTTGGTAATACCTAGAATTTCAAAATCAAGTGCAGGTGGTAGATCCTTTTCCTATCTAGCGCCTAAACTTTGGAATAGTCTTCCCTGCACTGTCCGGGAGGCAGACACACTCTGTCAGTTTAAATCTAGACTAAAGACGCATCTTTTTAATCTTGCATACACTACTCTTCCATAATATAAATCCTCTGAGGGTTTAGGCTGCATTAGTTAGATCAACCGGAACCAAAAACACAACTGATGTACTTGTTGCATCAAAGAGTACAGAACAGTACTCTACTCTCAGCCAGTCTTGTCTCATTGTTCCAAGGTTACCACAGCGAGCAGGATGCAGTTCATGGCCTGACCTGATGGTAGAGCGGAGAATGGGAAGTGGGGACCTGACAAGAGCTGAGATGATAGAGCTGGATAAAGAAGGACGCGGTCTCTTGACATGTCTTCACCACAAAACTTCAAATGCTATTAGATTATTAATGATAATCTTAAACTATAATTTATTTTATTATTAAGTTTATTTATTTTATTTAGCCTTGTTGTGCAAGTTCTCTGGAGCTTGTGCAGAGGCAGCAGCTTTTGCCAGAGGGGAACTGGAATCCCCTGGTTGGGCCTGGGTTCTCCTGAGGTTTTTTTTCTCGATTAGAGTTTTGGGTTCCTCGCCACCGTTTGCATACTGTTTTTGCACTATCTGCCTGGCCGGGGGGGCTGCTTTAGAATTTTAAAGTTTTACTTAATTAATATTGCATATAGGAATTTATTATCTGTTATATTTGACCTGTGCTTCTCTCTCCTTTATCCTAAATGTGTGCTCTCACTGAGTGTGTGTGTGTGTGCGTACTTGTCTGTGTACGTACGTGTGTGTGTGTGTGTTGTGTGTGTGTGCGTGCGCATCCGTGTGTGTGTGTGTGTGTGTGTGTCTGTGTGTCTATGTGTGTTAGTACGTGTGCATATTGTGTGTGTGGAGTGTTTTGTATGTGGGTATGTCTGTCTTCTGTGTTTTCAACCTTTTCTTGTTTCTGCAGGTACAACTTTAATTATTTTGCTTATAGTCAATATGTCTCATGTACAGCTGCTTTGTAACAATGAAAATTGTAAAAGCGCTATATAAATAAAGTTGAGTTGAGAGTTGAGTTAAATCTTAAAAGGTTAGAGTTTTTTTTACATTTATTTGGTGGTGTTTCCTTGCCAATTGTGAATTATTTTATATTGATATAATGTTGATCAGTAACTGCCTTACTTTACCAATATTTATCCATCATTATTAGATAATCCACAGTGCTTTTACATACATTGCAAAATGTTTACATACACACAAATATGATGATGTCATAATATACAGTATAAAAGAAGTATACTTATAATACTCGTTAATGTCGTTTACTGTAACACATTACAGGCTTACATAATAACGTGAGTCCCGAGGTGCTTGTTACACAACCCTTACGAAAATTAGCCATGGTTTTTTGGTGGTACAAGTGTAGTAACCATGGTTTTTTGTTGGTACAAGTAACCATGGTTTTTTGGTGCATTGATTACTCAGGGCAAAACCATGGTTTTACTACAGTAACCATGTTTTTTTGGTTTTAAATTTAGTAAAACCATGGTTTTTCAATTTTAACTGTAGTAAAACCATGGTAAATTTGGAAATAAAGTTTAACAAATGGACAAATTACTCTTGTAGTATAATCATTGACAAAGACTGCCCGTTTATTCTTTGAAAAAATGAAGATGGAAATATTTTACAATTGCATTTAAGAATATTCTTAAGAACTTTCTGTAGTTTATCTGAAGAATGTTCTTATATTTTCTCTTAAGAACAGTTTTGTGAATCCGGCGTGTTTGTGTTGAATTATGGAAGAATCTGATAGAACTGAATTAAAAGGTTGAGGTGTGGTAGTGTGTGCTTGAATATGCCAGTGAGTTACAGTATGCAGGGAAAGGTCTTAATATTGTTGTTGCTGGTCCAGGAAGGCCTTGTTGCAATCATGTGGTGTAAATGATGGAGGATGTGTACAGGTGTTGATATTGTCCTTCAGGTTGTGATCATAGTTTGTAACTTTTCAATGTAATCCTGTATAGGATAGAGGTGTTTCATACACATAGTACCCTAAGCTAATTTAAAACTTTATTGTGCGCATGTGTGTGTGTATGGGGGGGTCCATAAAACACTTGTGCCCAGGGGCCTCTGAGTTCTTAATCCGGGCCTGGAGTTGCCACAACCATATTTAATGTACAGGACAAAACTGAGGCCATGATCAGAAAGTTTGCTCTCTGGACTAATTGCATTAACGAGAACAACACCGAAGCCTTTTCATCATTGCATGGTTTTTTGCTAGCAAATGAACTCAGCCTTACTAACAGCGTTAAGAGTGACATAATGAAACACCTTTCTAAGATGTCTTCGCAGTTGCGCAAGTACTTTCCCGAGACAGACAATTCAAACACCTGGATTCGCAATCCATTCTCTGCAAACAGCACAGCGCACCTTCCTGTTTCTGAGCGAGAGAGTCTCATTGAAATCTCTACGAGTGGCGCTTTGAGAATTGACTTCGCACAAAAATTACTGACAGACTTCTGGATAGCTTTGCATGCAGAGTATCCTGCCTTAGCCGATCGCGCTTTGAAAACATTACTGCCCTTCTCCACAACGTATCTTTGCGAGAGTGGGTTTTCAGCACTTGCCCACATAAAGAACAAATATCGACAGACTCTGCATAGAGAATGATTTGAGACTCAGACTTTCTACGATACAACCAAACATCACAGAGTTATGCAAGTCATTTCAAGCACACCCATCTCATTAAACAGTGAGTCATTTATTTATATATGAGTCATATATCATTTATTGTTAGATAAAAGAAAATTACATGTATTTAGAATGCAAATAAAAAAATGTTTGAGACCACAATTGTGACTGTAAGAAAGGGGGTACGCAGAATGATGTTAAATCCCTGGGGGGTACGCCATTGTAAAAAGTTTGGGAACCACTGATCTAGACCACCGAGATCGATTTCAGTCATTTAAGCAGGCTTCCAAAAATACTGCCACTGCACTTAAACATTTCTGACACAAACACTAAAAACAAAACTACCCAAATACTACTTTATCGATCAAGCACTAGCTGTAAGGTGTATTTACCTGTCAATGAGATTATCCATTCATGTGACTGAGCGGGAAATGGAAAACTCGGAGCAGAATACACGGATCTCTGGTGGAGTGATAACAGAATGCTTTGAGCAGGGATGTGAGTCCATTCCACTTCACTATCGTGCAGTTCGCTGTTGCATGCGTGCTGTGCTCGTGTGATGCATTTACACAAACGTCTGCCGAAGCTTCTCAAAATTAGCGGAGAACAGAGTAGTTGCACAATTGTAAAATAATAATTTCAGGAACTTCAAGGCCCCTCACATGCAAAGGCCCTATGTATGTACTCAGTCACCATGTTCCCCCCACTTGCGACGCACCTGGGTTCTTCATCCACCCAGTAAATGTGTTTTTGTACTGCTAGGGCACGTGTCAAATACAAGGCCCGCGGGCCAAATCCAGCCCGCCCCCTCATTTTATGTGGCCCGCGAGACCTTACAAATTATTGTATTGTTATTATACATTTTATGTCCACGACCTGAAAATGCAACTCAACTTTATTACCTGCGCGATGACGACATCTAGCCTGTAGGTGGCAGTGTCCATATATATCGCAGAAATAAGCCCCTCCAGTGCGATCAGGTTGTTTCTTGTTTCACACTGGAGGGGCTTATTTCGCGATAACAGCCGGCTGCTTGTACATTATCCCGCTTATTACACGGGATACTTGCCACATGAGAAAAAAACTTGACATGAAATGTGAATTTGAAATATTTTATTAGCTCATTTTTACTGAATGCAGACCTACCAGGAAAAGCTGTTTACTTTTGGTTTTAAGGTAAGAAACAACGTTCAAATGTCACGAACATTCAGTTTGGTTTAATAATTTGTAAATATAATGTCATATATGCTATTAAAAGACATATTTAGATTTAATTTGTCAAAAAAACCTGTCAAAATGATTTGTTGCGTCCGGGTTACCCTGTGTTATTAGTTTTGAGAGGTTGTTATCTGGGAATAACGAACCTGCAAATGTTGCGACTGGCCAATCAGAATCAAGCATTCCAACGAGCGGTGTAATAAGTGAGTGACATAAATATTAATTAGACACATGTCAAACTAAGAAAAATTGATGCAGAGGGGAGGCTATTTCAAGAGGGATGGGAAAGCAAATACATGTTTGTGCTTAATGGAAACAAGCCGGTGTGTCGTCTTTGCCAGGAGGCCATCCCTGTTTAAAAAAAAAAGTTTATGCTGGTTTGGTATGTTTTGATGCTGGTTTGTGCTGGTTTAGTTGGTCTTTAGCTGGTCATGTGCTGGTTTAAGCTGGTCCAACCAGCATCAAACGATACATAACCCAGCATATACGGTTTTTTTCAACAGGGGTGGCTGTGCTCAAAGAATACAGTACAATTTACATCGGCACTTCGAAACCAAACACGGAGCGAAGTATGCTAACCTTAGCCACCAAGAAAAGCAACAAAAGGTACAAGACTTGAAAAAAAAAAAACTTACATTTTTGGCAGAATTTGTTTGCAAATGCTTCTGCAAAAAGTGATGCAGCTGTGAAAGCCAGCTTTATTGTGGCTGAAGAAATCGCCCGAGTTACCAAGTGTTTTTCAGAAGGTACATTTTAAAGCAGTGTATGCTGAAGATATGTGAGCAAGTGTGCCCTAACCAGAAAGTAAAAACGTTAGCTTGTCAAGAAACACTATGCAGACCGAGTATGTGTTCATACAGAAACAGCTTTTATTTTTTTAAATAAACTGTACAATAGTTGTACACTTGAATACACTTTATTTTACGGTCAAAACTAGGTATTAATTGAGTTACTACCAAAAGGAGTAATTAAATGCAGATGTAATTATGCAGTGTGATAAAAGAGTGGATACATTTATATAGTCTTACAGTTACAACCGGCCCTTTGAGAGCAACCATAATACTGATGTGGCCCGGGTTGAAATCGAGTTTGACACCCCTGTGCTAGGGTGTATGTGTCCTGTGTCAATGATACTTTACACGTATTTACTTGAACTAGACTTTGTCGATTAAATAATTCTAGTGAGAAAATACACAGAACAGATTTCTGCCTTTTCCAAGCGAAGAAAGTTTATTCATACCCAAGAGGAACAGCTCATCCTGAGCAGACATGTCTCAGCCACAATCATTTCCAGACATTATTTATCATTACAAGAGATTGCAGAATAACATGACGAATACAAAGACAACAACTACATTTTTCCCCACACCTTATTTCTCAATTATTATTTTAAGTCACAAAAATAACATGCATAATGAAAATGACGTAGACTTCTCTACCTCTTTAGCTTTTCAAACCACACTTACAGAAGCAGACAGCACACCATTTATTCTGTGTTTAACAGACGGAGAGAAAAATATTGCTTTATATCAAAATACCCTGCTGTATTAGTTTCTTATTATTCTTTGGAGGTTTATTCTTCGGAGGATGCTGAGAAGAAATGGGATGAGGTTATATAGGATTTTTCCGATGCGGTCGGTGAGGATGATTTGGACGGCCAGTTTGAGGACAGAATTTTTTCTGAGGATGTTTCTTCATTGATGGTGTGGTAGCTGATGGTGTGGTAGCTGATGGTGTGGTAGCTGATGGTGTGGTAGCTGATGGTGTGGTAGCTGATGGTGTGGTAGCTGATGGTGTGGTAGCTGATGGTGTGGTAGCTGATGGTGTGGTAGCTGATGGTGTGGTAGCAATTTGTAGACAATTACTTAACAGGTTCAGTGATGAATATTATTTATGTTGGCATGGATTTAAACTTACGTTGAGCGCATGTCTCCGTGTAGTCACTACAGCATTCATTATACTGCGAGCACGCCTCATCACAAGAACACCCACGTTTGCAGTCATCATTTTCTCCAGTACAACAGAGCGGTGTAGGCTGAGCACATGATCCTGAAAGACAAACAAACCCAAGCTTAAGATAATGACAAGTTGTCACAAAGTGTCATTTAAACCAACACAGACTTTGCATTTACAAATAAGAAACATTTCACAGCCAGAGACAAATGGGGCAACATTATTTGGCAACAAAGCAAACATTCATTATAACTGTATGCGTTATTAATGTTTGTCGATCCTCACGTGTTGTAAGATTTTGTAGCCATTCACCTGAGCTATGTCTTTATAAACTTTCCACAAGTGTTATATTTTTTTTACAAAGCTGAGCTTATGCAACAAAAATACAAAGCTTATATCATCTTTAAAAATATATTTGAATAAAATTGAGGATGTCAACTTTTTAAAGTGGGACATCACTTTTGGCAGGAAAGTGCTGGACCACTTTAAATGATATGTTTTTCCTTTTTGTTCCATACTGTAGGTTATGTAAAATGCATGATCTACCGATGATGACTTTGCAGAACAAACACTTTAATGCAGTAAGGCCAAAACATACACATGCAGCGAATATGGAATATGTCATATAGCTCACCTGTTTCCTGGCTCCTGACTCCCTGAAGCAGGAGCAATAAGAATAATGCACCGTAAACAGCTCTCATCTTGATCCTGATGCGTGCAGATGTGTGTTGTCCTGTAGTGTGTTATCATGTTTTATGTGCTGTAGTGTGCACACAAACCGCTCAATTTGATTAGGTGTGTACAAGGCTCAGGTGTCGCGGATCACTTCAACCAATCAGATCAGAACATAGAGACAGGTGTAATAAGGTATCAGGCTTGTTCGAGTTGATCCATACTAGCCTGCCAGACTGGCGAGATCAGCCGGTTGCAGGAGGGGGAGGAGTGAAAAGACGGCCGTCAGGTCGGACACTTCGTGCTTCCCGTAGGGTGCTGAACCTACAACAGACCAGGGGATATTCATTTCTTTATCACGGATTAAGTGAATATGATAGGAATACCTTTTTTCGCCTAAAATCAGTACAATAAACATAAAATGTGATACAAAAATCAAATTTGTGAGTTTAATCGTAACCGAGTGTGTCAGAATAAACACGCAGCTCATACACGTGAACATTTTGGCCAATGCGAATAAAGTGTGTCGTCATCAAGGCTTTCGCAGTCGATTTTGAGCAACTGCAGCGCCTGACCTATAATAGGCGGCTGGTCTCGTTGTGCTCTCTCGGTACTTTAATGGCACATGTGATCTTCAGGCGGCTGCAGCGCGGATCAAAAGGCTTGTTCGAGATTGCCAAATTCTGCGCAGAATCGATCACCGGTGATCAGGGCAAGATGCATGCCGGTTAGAAATAGGCTTGTTTGAGATGCACCTTGCCTCGCCTGAAAAGAAGACGAGAGTAGGCGGCTGCAGTAAAGGGGAGTGAAAACAGCGCAGGCAAGACGGACACTTCCCAAATCGCGCTGTGGAGTCGACTGGAAACGTCAGCAATGGAATAGATCGCGTTCACGTTTTTTATTGCATTTTTCTTGGGCCAACTGAGTTGTCATTTATAAAAAAATGTAATATGCAGGGCTCGACATTAACGCTTGTCCGGGACAAGTAAATGTTTTTTATGGGCAAGTGAGAGAGAATTTTACTTGCCCGACCAGACAAGTAACTTGGAAAAAAAGAACAGTGCGACGTATATGTAGAATAATAAGAATATATGCATTAGACAGAGCTGCGTGTTTGTCGTGGTTGTGCTTGTTTGTGTGTGACAATAATCAATCCATCGTCCACGCGGACGCGGAATCCTGTTATTTAAATGTGATCTGGCTGTTCTGCGTGTCTGAGTGAATTATGTGCACAGTTTATCATACAACACGTGTGATGGTCGAGGATTTATCTGTGCTGCACTGTATGAGGATATGAACACATGAACTTCATCTCCAGAGTTGCTCTGAGAGTTTATTTTACGAGCGTTTTACTGTTTGAGTGAAGCTATCTGCAAACAAGCGTCTTCCCAAAGACCCGTCAAAATAAAAGTCCCCTTAAATTGAACACTCAGACAAAAAATACTGTAGTGTACTATTGAAAATTGAAGTGCCCTTGTAGTAAATTGATAAACACTGTATACTATAGTAAAGTTCAAAAACAATATAGTATGAATTTTACTGCAGTTTACTATAGTAAATACTATAGTAACCTACAGTAATTTATGTGGACAAATATACCACTATTGTATAGTAAAAAAGGAAAAACACAGAACTTAGAAATATTAAAACAAATTTAGGTAATCTAAAAATGATATGGCCCTAATTTATCCATCTGTATGTAACATTAATGTCTTTTGTCAGTTATCTGCCTATTCATGTTGAACTACACTTGCACATTTCTGCCTGTGCTACCAAACTTTAAACCTCTCTAGCACCAGTGCTATGTGCAAAAAAAGTTAATTTACGGCCTTAACACTAATAATAATTACTGCTTGCCGTTGTTTTATAGCAGTCACGGAGAGTAGGCCTATAACCAAATTCAGGCGGCCAAAGCGGACACTGGTCAAGTTTGCTTCTAAGCATTTTAACTAATCTAAATCCGAAACAATTATATTGATTATATTATATTATAATTAAAATGAAATATCATTTTTTTATCTGTGGACAAGTAATTTTTGTACTCGGACAAGTAAATTTGACATTCACTTGTCCGAGTACAAAAATTACTTGTCCACAGATAAAAAAAAAATGATATTTCATTTGAATTATAATAAGGACCAATAAGGACAACCACATGACAATGCTTAATGTCAAGCCCTGATATGGAAACTGTGAAAAAGGAGGTAAAACTTTTTTATATTAATAATTTACTTTTGTTAGCTAAGAATTTAATCCCCAAATGTATTTTTTAATTGTTTGTAGTATTTAAGAATTATTTAGGACAATATTTAAAAGTGCTGCCAAAAGCAAATAATAAAAAGCTGGAATTTTGTTAGACTTATTCGATAATATAAATTATATTTCTTGTTTTGAATTTATTAATATGATGGATTGAACATCCATCATATGGTTAACATTTTGTCTTTGTTGTAGTGTTGTCAAAAGTACCGGTACTTCGGGTCCAAGTCGGTACCTAAAAATAAAAAGCTGTCGGTACCTAATTTTCATAAGACCCGGTAGCACCGACGTACCGGGTCAACCGGGTACTGATGCTCTGTCTGACAGGTTGTCAGTCATTAACTTTTTATAGACGCAACAAGACGTGATGAGTGGATAAGCACGGCTCCGTCCACAAGAGATACGCGCAGAAATACTTCAGATTAAAGTCATATCACGAAGAAAACGAACAGAGTTTTGTGGTGAAAGGAGGAAACATCCAGATTTAAGTTAAAAAGTTCAAGCGGTAAGTTTCAAATTCTGTTCACGTTTGCATTATGAATGTTGTAGCAAATGTTATGTTAAAGGTTACGTTAAACTAAACGTCCCTGTTTGCGTGTTAATTTGTTAGCGCCAATGCTAATCCAGTCAAGTGTCCTTATTAACCATTTAATGCTTTTATAACTGTAGTGGGGTAAAATAAATGGGAGGACAGGATGGGGTTTACACTACCTATTTTATTTAGGCCTATCTGCAATCTATGTGCTAGAAAACTAGCATACTAACTGTATGACTAGTAATGTGTATGTCTTGGATAGATAACTCTATTAGGTTTAAAAAGCCACATTTAAACTAAAGAAAAATATATCTGTTGCATTTATTATTTTAATATACAGTTACCTTAATGTAAGTAATCTTGTGTAAATGCAGTATAAAAACTTGTGTTTGTTTTAATATTGCATATGCATGTTTGTTCAGTCATTTGACTTACTGAAGTTTATTCTATTTGTCAGCAGCAGCAGACTGAGCAGCAGACTGAGGATGATGTTCATCAGCATGAAAGACCCCAGTGAGCACCGTTTCAGCAACAATTAACTTGTATACTTCATGTATACAAAATGGCATTGCTTTCTATACATTTATATTAACAATGAGATTTATTAATAAAATTGTGTTTCAATTAGCATGTACTTGTGTTTTGCTTTGGTACCGAAATTGGTACCGAGAACCGTGGAATTTTACTGGTATTGGTACCGACTACTGAAATTTTGGTACCGTGACAACACTAGTACACAGAGACCATAACGCAATAGAATACAGTACACAATGATTTAAATAAGGGCCTATGGGTATAAAAAATTAAGAAATACAATACAATAAACATAAGATAAAGATATAGAGAGTGTAAAGCTATGTATGTATGTAAATATGTACAAGTAAAAAATAAGAATAGACTATTGTAGTACAAGATATGTGCTATATACAGCAGAATGAATGAAATATAATTTACAGAAAAAGTTGTATAAAAATAGATAGTGTATTATCTGGAGGATATAATTAATATTGCAATTAATTATTAATTGCACGGTGTGTAAAAACATTTAACTGTTCAAGAGGTAGATGGCCTGAGGGAAGAAGCTGTTTTTGTGTCTGGTTGTTTTGGTGCTCAGTGCTCTGTAGCGCTGACCAGACGGCAGCATTGTGAAGAGACGATGGCTTGGATGTGAGAGGTCCAGGGTGATTTTCTGAGCAATTTTCCTCACTCTGGATGTATAGAGTTCTTGGAGGGTGGGCAGGGGAGCACCAATGATCTTCTCAGCAGTCCGAACCGTCCTCTGTAGTCTTCTGATGTCTGAATTTGTGGCTGAGCCAAACCAGACAGTGATGGATGTGCAGAGGACAGACTCTATGACAGCTGAGTAAAACTGTTTTAATAGAGTTTGTGGTAGGTTGAACTTCTTCAGCTGATTTAAGAAGTACAACCTTTGCTGGGCTTTTTTAGCAATGGAGCCAATGTGATTGTCCCACTTCAGGTTCTGAGAGATGGTGGTGCCCAGGAACCTGAATGACTCCACTGCTGCCACAGTGCTGTTCATGATGGTGAGAGGGGGGAGTGCAGGGGGGTTTCTCCTGAAGTCCACAATCGTCTCCACTGTTTTAAGCGTGTTCAGCTCCAAGTTGTTATGACTGCACCAGACAGCCAGCTGCTCAGCCTCCTGTCTGTACGCAGACTCGTCACCATCCTGGATGAGGCCAATGAGTGTGGTGTCGTCTGCGAACTTCATAAGTCTGACAGAAGGGTCCTGGGCAGTGCAGTCATTTGTGTACAGGGAGTACACAAATGACAGGGAGTCATCAACGCACCCCTGGGGGGCGCCAGTGCTGATTGTGCGGGTGCTGGATGTGAGTTTCCCCGTTCTCACTAACTGCTGCCTGTCTGTCAGAAAGCTGGTGATCCACTGACAGATAGAACCAGGAACAGATAGCTGGGTTAACTTTGTCTCGAGCAGTGATGGGATGATGGTGTTGAAAGCGGAGCTGAAGTCCACAAACAGGATCCTCACATAGGTCCCTGGTCTATCCAGATGTTTCAGGACAAAATGCAGCCCCATGTTAACTGCATCCTCAACAGACCTGTTTGCTCTGTAGGCAAACTGCAGGGGGTCCAGTAAGGGTTCTGTGATGTCCTTCAGATAAGCCAGTACCAGTCTCTCGAATGACATCATGACCACAGATGTGAGAGCGACGGGTCTGTAGTCATTCAGTCCTGTGATTTTGGGTTTCTTTGGGATGGGGATTATGGTGGAGCGCTTGAAACAGGAAGGACTGTGCACAGCTCCAGTGATCTGTTGAAGATCTGAGAGAAGATGAATGCCAGTTGAATAGCACAGCTTTTAAGACAGGCTGGGGAGATACCATCTGGGCCTGGTGCTTTTCTTGTCTTTTGTTTCCTAAAGACTTGGCACACATCCTCTTTACTGATCTGAAGCGCAGGAGGTGGGGTGACTGAAGGTGATAGGTGTTGTGTAGAGAGAATGTCAGAGTTGGTGTGAGGTGAGGTGTAAAGTTAGCATTTTCAAATCTGCAGTAAAAGTCATTCAGATCATTGACCAGGTGTTGATTGCCTGCAAAATTGGGGGATGGTGGCTTGTAGTTGGTGATGTCTTTAAGGCCTTTCCACACAGACGCAGGGTCGTTGGCTGAAAACCGGTTTTCCAACTTTTTAGAGTAGTTTCTCTTAGCCACTCTGATCTCCTTTGTCAATGTGTTCCTAGCCTGCTTGTACAAGACTTTGTCCCCTTTTCTGTAGGCATCCTCCTTGGCGAATCTGTCTGAATTTTGCTGAGAACCATGGTTTATCATTGTTGTATTTTAAGGAAGTCCTGGTAGGATGCACAAATCCTCACAGAAACTGATGTATGATGTTACAGTCTCTGTGAGCTCATCCAGATCGGTGGTAGCAGCTTCAAAAACACTCCAATCGGTGCACTCGAAACAGGCTTGTAAGGCCCGCTCTGTTTCGTTGGTCCATCTTTTAACAGTCCTTACCATAGGTTTGGCAGCTTTTAGTTTCTGCCTGTAGGCTGGGATAAGGTGAACCAGGCAGTGATCAGACAGTCCTAAAGCTGCTCTAGGGACAGAGCGATATGCATTCTTTATTGTGGTGTAGCAATGGTCCAAAATATTTTTGTCTCTTAGTTCCCTTTCTGTCGGTCTCTCGACGTTGTGTCGAACCGACAGAATGGGGTTTGAACTTGAGAACCTATCATCTCTGATTGTACTTTTAAAAGGCCAATGAACTTGGCGAATGGCATGCCCATTCATTTACCTTTTGTTCTTCGGAACCTGCGAAGCTAATGCTGAGTGATTTATATCTGAGTACTACTGGATTCTATGACGCAGAACAGTGGATTCGTCCTGGTGTGTGCGACAACCCCTGGGCGTTTTGGTAGCAAGCCGAAGGTGTCTATTAGAGCAAATTTCTAAAAGAGCTAAATTTCTTACAGCGTGCACTTGTCGGCAGGCATGTCTCGCCGCTGTAATCTTGGATTTGACCACCTCGTCCTCGAGCCTGACAGGCACGATACCTGCATCACATGTTTGGGTCTCCAGCATGCTGAAGTAATGTTCGTGGATACGGTCTATCAAAGTATTGCGGTCACGGTTGTTCTTTTTGGACACAGCCATAACATCATCTGCTTCTTGTTCCGCGGCGGCTGCCAAGCCGACGGTGATATGGGACATTAACCTGTCGCAGCAATGCCGCGGACTGTCCAGGCTCTGTCACGCTCACCTGACCTGTCTCCGATGGGCGGCAGTAGACTGTCCCATAATGGATCCACGCATCAGCGTGCAGAGGATGAGATTTACGTCACAGCATTGGATGGCGACTGTGGCAAGGGGGGCGTGGTTCAGCGAGGTCCTCTCCGGAGGTTCTCTCTTCTCCTTTGTCTCTCTCCTCCTCTACTTGCCCTATGCCTTTCCCCAGGTCCCATCCACCCAGTCTGCCTCAAGTCCCGGCCCGGGAATGAACAGGGAATGCCCCGGAGTATGCCGCTGGACCGAGAGCTCCACCCAGGGGGGCAGGGCCGACGACGCTACAGCACGACACCTCAGCTTCGGCGCTCTCTCCACGTCCCGCATTTGTCCCACTTCCTGCAACTAGGGCGGCGGGGAGGTCGGGCCAGTCTGCTGGCGTTGCGAGGACCTGGGGGATATCATCTCTCGCCCTCCCAGCTCACTGATGTAGCCAAGTTGCAGCAAGAGTTTGCAGATGTGTTCTCGCCCCTACCTGGTCAAACGAACCTCATACACCACACTGCAACCCATCATGCTCTCTAAGATCTCAAAACTCCAGACTTTTGATAACACCTAGAATAACTAAATCCACCAAAGGGGGTAGAGCTTTCTCATACGTAGCACCTAAACTCTGGAATAGCCTCCCCGATACTATTCGAGGGTCAGACACACTATCCCAATTTAAATCTAGATTAAAGACGCATCTTTTCAGCCAAGCATTCACTAAAACATAGCTAATGAACAGCAGCTACGCTAATTATTCTCTTTCTACCCTCGCCTCGGGATGCCCATCCCGAGGTAGGGAGAGATTCCGCCAGGCCCAGATGAACGTCATATGCCCATCCACAACTAGAGATTACGCCAGCTACATCGGAAAATCCCGTACCATCCTCCTGCGAGAACCTGTGGTCTGACTGACCATCCCAGCTCCATCCAAGGCAATTCCATCACCACCCAAGAAAAAGGCGACCATCTGGCCGGCCCAGCTCAGACAATTCCATCCCCAACCGAGAGCAAAGACGGACTACCTGTCACATAAATGCTAAATTTACAATACTTGGTATTTAATGCTAAACTTACATCACACGACAGCAGTTTGAAGTTATGGCTGCACTCAGTGACTGTAGGTGTTGTAGGGAGTGGTGGGGGCTTGTTGGTTGTGGTTCGGGGCGTTTCATTTGTTGGGACTGTGTGGGTCTGGTCTGGTTGGTCTTGTTTTGTGGTCGATGTCGGACAACAGATGAATAAAGTTAATTATGCCATTACTACTTTTCCCTGGTTGTTCCTCTGTTGTCTGTTGTTGATCGCGGAATGGGACCGGGTTGGACCTGCACGGTTTCGGCGGGTGGGGCTTCCTGGGTCGCGGCCCGTTGGCTCTCCCTGTTCTTCGTGGATGTTGCTCGGTGGCTTTGGTCGGGGTCACTGATTGCAGCTATGATACGTCAGAGGAGATCTGGCCCTCCCGGCTGAGCCTGGTTTCTCCCGAGGTTTTTTTCTCTCCATTATTCATCATTGGAGTTTGGGTTCCTCGCCACAGCAGAGCAGTGCAGTGTTGGCTTGCTCACCGGGAGACTGCATTTATTTATTTATTCATTTATTTATTAGATATTATTTATTATAATGATCTTGCTTGGTCTATAAACACCATGCACTGTGCTGTGTTTTACCTTTCTGTGTTTTTCTTATTTGCTCCTGTAAAGCTGCTTTGGAACAATGCACATTGTGAAAAGCGCTATACAAATAGAATTGAATTGAATTGAATACAGCACCATATCGAGACTGAACCGGGCGTAGGGTACGTAGCCGGCCATATCATTTAGGTGAGCACAAAAAAAATGTGGTTCAGACAGAATTAGATGCGATGCTGGAAATAGGGTAATAGAAGAATCCAACAGTGACTGGGCGAGCCCGATAGTTTTGGTCCCCAAAACGGATGGCTCGGTCAGGTTCTGTGTGGATTACCGCAAGGTAAATGCTGTATCAAAATTTGATGCCTATCCAATGCCGCGGGTCAACGAATTGCTTGATCGGCTATGCATGGCTCGCTTTTACTCGACTTTGGATTTAACAAAAGGATACTGGCAGATGCCCTTAACTCTGGTATCTAAAGAAAAAACAGCATTCACAACACCGTTCTGATTACACCAATTCGTAACACTTCCGTTCAGCTTGTTCGGGGCACCGGCTACCTTTCAGCAACTCATGGACCGTGTCCTCCGGCCCTATACGGCATATGCCTCGTTTAAGGGTGGTGCTGGATGCGCTGAGGGTGGCCAGCCTCACGACCAACCCGAAGAAGTCTGCGTTGTGGCGTGTGGAGGTCAGGTATCTGGGTTTCTAACTGGGTCACGGACTCAAGACCAAAAAGGAGGTGAAACAGTTTCTGGGGCTGGCGGGATACTACAGACGCTTTGTGCCTAGCTATTCAGACCTCACCAGCCTGCTGACTGATCTCACTAAAAAGGACGCACCAGATCCGGTCCAGTGGACGGAGCAGTGCCATCAGGCGTTTACCCAAGTGAAGGCTGCTCTGTGTGGCGGAACGCTCTTACAGTTTCCTGACTTTTCTCTCCATTTTTTGTTGCAGACTGATGTGTCGGACAGGGGGCTGGGTGCCGTACTGGCCCAGGAGATGGGTTGGGGGAGTAGCCGGTGCTGTACATTAGTCGCAAGCTCTCGAAGAGAGATACTAAGTACAGCACCATAGAAAAGGAGTGGTTGGCCATCAGATGGGCTGTCCTCACCCTTAGACACTATCTCCTGGGCCGGGAATTCACCCTCTGTTCGGACCACGCCCCTCTGCAGTGGCTCCATCGCATGAAGGATACCAATGCCCGGATCACCCGTTGGTATCTAGTAAGGGTGTGCAAAGCAGCCGGTATTTGTATCTGTATTTGTATTTGTTGAGGGGGGGAAGTATTTGTATTCGAGTAAAATTCAAAATAGGCGTAAAAATCCAATTTTTTTGCGTTACACTTCTAATTTACGTTATAGTGTACGTAAACAGTAGTGATGGGAACTTCGGATCATTTTACTGACTGGGATCTTTGAGTCTCGTTCAGCAAAATGAACGAATCTTTTTTCGAGTCATATCGTTCATTTCGTTCATTTTAGCAAAATATAATTAAAATGTTACATGTTACTTTCCTAACACATCTACTACTTATGCAAACGTTGATCACATTACAAACAATACAAAACTATAATGCTATAAGAAACAGAAAAGATTAATTCATTGTTTACCTGGGTCTTTAGTCTATGATTAGCTCACCACACCTCTTATCTGACAAGTCCTCGGGTTTGACTCCTTCGTTCATCACGTGACAGCGTCGTAAGCTAAACCAATGCAGTCAGAGCCAGAAAGAGAATTGATTAGTTCACCTCTCGAGTCTTCGGGTTTGAATCGTTTGTTCTTCTTGAATTCCAGTACAGGACCCATAGAATGTTGCGCAATGCGCATGCGCGACTGAACGAATCACTCCCTAAGACGACTCGTTCTTCCCGAGTCACATTAAAGATTCGTTCAAAATGAACGAATTGTTCAAGAACAACCCATCACTAGTAAACAGAGCGAACATGAGAGCACCCGACTGCAGACGTCAATAATGCAGCGTAATGGAATAATCTCCCGATCAAACTCAGCTTCCCGAAAGTTATAAACTGCCTCCGGAACCCAGTTAAGGTACAAAAATCTATTCAACAAAAATAGTGATGCACGCAGTGAAGTCTTTTTTCGCTCAGCTGAGCCTTCTCTGTTGCTGTGTGGAGCAGCCTGTGTCAGTCACCTCTTTTGAACCTCCCACCCCCCCGACTCCTGAATGTCACTCACTCACTCATGCGGGCATGGACTGCGGTCTCATGAGAAAACGCAGCTTTTTGATATAAAGTTTTTCTTGTTCCCGAATACAAATATTTTTTTAAGTATTTGTTTGAAATAAGTATTTGTAAAAAACACGCTATTTGTGCCTTTCCGAATACCGTATTCGGGTTCGGCTCCACCCCTAGTATCTAGCCTTACAGCCTTTTAAGTTCCATGTGGTCCACAGGCCGGGTCCACAGATGGCTGTGGCCGACTTCCTCTCCAGGAATGGGGGGGCTGCAGGCCGGACGGCACCCCGCCTGAGTCGGGCGGTGGGGGTATGTGGCGAGGGGGGCGTGGTTCAGCGAGGTACGCAGTGGGAGAGAGAGCTGGGAGACGAGCGTTGAGTAAGTGGATCAAGTGCAAATAACAAGCATAACAGGGACCGCATAAAAAGACTGCGTGGCTCGAGTGATAGCAAGAGAGACACGGACTGAATACGGGCTGTATGACTGGAGACAGAGGACTGCGGTTTGCGAAGCTATCGAAGGACATTACTTTATATTGTGAATCTCTGAGCATGCTGAAGAAGCAGTCGCCTGTCTTTGTTTATGGAAATTCTTTCTGTTGCTGAATCAGAATAAAAGCCTGTTTCAGTCCAGTCAACCTCGTCCTCTTATTTCCTGACTACTGATATCGTCACAGCGACTTTCTGGCATCAGACGCTGATGACTCCCTGGAGCTCCCGGATTCAGTCGGTCGAGCTCAGAATGAGTCTGATGCGGAGATGTCAGCCATGCCTGCCCAGGGCACCGTGAGGGTGCACCGCACTGCCTTCCCCGCAGTGCTCATGGCTGGACTCTTGGAATCTGCACGGTGGCAACCCGATACCTTTTTTCCCGGAAGTGCATGAAGAGCTCGCGAAGAATGGGAACGCCCCCTTTTCGGCGCGTTCGTGGCAAACGAGCTCGGTCGCTCTGATTTCCCTCGACACCGGAGCAGCAAAGTGCTACGTCGATGTATCCCAGCTTGAGCGTGCCGTTCTCCAAGGAAGGTGGGAAATGTTAACGCAGAAGTGCATCCTGACTTCTGTCCGAAATCAGGATTGGTTCGTGGCTATCGAACTGAAAGAAATGTACTTTATGTCTCGATTCTCCCGTGGCAGACCGGTTCTTTCGGTTTGCCTTCGAGGGTCGAGCGTACCTGCCCTTCGGTCTGGCCCTGTCTTCCCGTGCCTTTACCAAGGTCACGTAGGCTGCTCTCGCTCCCCTCAGGGAGAAGGGCGTGCTTATTCTCAACTATCTCGACGACTGGCTCATCTTGGCTCACTTGCGAGATCTGTTGTGTACGCACAGGAACCTTGTGCTCCAGCACCTCGACCGATTGGGCCTACAGGTCAACTGGGACAAGAGCAAGCTCTCCCCTGTGCAGAGCACCTCTTATCTCGGTATGGAACTAGACTCCATGACAATGATGTTACCATGACAGCGCGCCTTACCAGAGCGTGCCCAGTCAACGCTGCAGTGTCTGACCCTCGTTAGGCAGCAGTCGGCGGTTCCACTGAAACTTTTTCAGAGGCTCCTTGGGCACGTGGTGTCCTCGACGACAGTCGTGCCGCTCGGGTTGATGCATACGAGACCGCTTCAGCTTTGGCTTCAGAGTCGAGTTCCCTGGAGAGCGTGGCACACTGGCACAAGGCGTATTCCCATCAGGTCTCGCTAACGTCGCACCCTAGCCCCTTGGACAGACATGTCCTTTTTCCAGGCTGGAGTCCAGATCAGCAGCTGGTGGAATGCCTGCGGGCCACTCATATCCCGGGCGACCTCAACCAGAGAGCCGATGCGCTCTCTCGGCAGGTCACGCTCCACAGAGAGTGGCGACTCCATCCCCGTGCCGTCCAGCTCATTGGAAGAAAGTTCCGGAAGGTGCAGGTGGACCTTTTTGCCTCCCTGGACACGTCCCATTGTCCGCTTTGGTATTCCCTGACCGAGGCCCCCCTTGGCATGGATGCCTTTGCGCACAGCTGGCCACGGGACAAGTGGAAGTACGCCCTCCCCCCAGTGAGTCTCCTTGCACAAGTCCTGTGCAAGGTCAGGAAGAGGAGCACCAAGTTCTGTTATTTGCTTTATTGGCCCAACCAGACTTGGTTCTCAGAGCTGACGCTTCTGACGACAACTCCCCCCTGACCGATTCCCCTGATGATGGACTTTCTCTCTCAGGGGAAGGGCACAATGTCAATGTCAGCTTTATTTATATAGCACTAATTAAATTCAACCTAGGTTGACCAAGGTGCTGCACAATTTTACAGATGATTAAAATACATATACAAAACAGATACAAACACACAAAAAAAAATAGTTACAGAAAGCCAGGTCAAAGAAATATATTTTCAGCAGAGACTTAAAGGTGAAAAGTGATGGGGCTGTTCTTACAGAAAGGGGCAATGCATTCCAAAGTCTGGGGGCAGCAACAGTAAAGGCACGATCACCTCTAGATCTTAGCCTAGACTTTGGGATACATAATAAACGCTGGTTGGAAGACCGAAGAGGAACTGTGGGCCTATATTCAATTAAAAGATCAGATAAATAAGAGGGAGCCAGACCATGTAATGCTTTAAAAGTTAGTAACAAAATTTTAAAATCGATTCTATAGTGAACAGGCAACCAGTGTAGAGAGCGTAGAATTGGAGTGATGTGCTTACGTTTTTTTGTACTTGTTAGTAGTCTTGCTGCTGAGTTTTGAACTAATTGTAGGCGGGATAGGGCTGAGTGGCCAATCCCGTAATACAAGGAGTTGCAGTAGTCCAGTCGAGATGTTATAAAAGCATGGATGACTTTCTCGAAATTTTACTAGATAAAATAGGCTTGGCTTTAGCCAGTAGTCTAAGCTGGAAAAAGCAGGACTTTATCAGCATATTAATCTGTTTATCAAATTTAAGACCTTCATCAAAAATAAAACCTAAATTTTTAACATAGGGTTTTTTCCAAGAGGTCCAATCTCCTAGGCTAATATTTGGAGTAGTTGAGTTCGGCGGCACCTGAGACCAGACCTCTGGAACCTCCACGTCTGGCTCCTGGATGGGATGAGGAGATCCTGAGTGACCTGCCTTCCGCAGTCGTGAGCACGATCACTCAAGCAAGAGCCCCAGCCACTAGGCGACTGTATGCCTACAAGTGGCGCATCTTCTCGTCTTGGTGTTCTTCCCGCACATCAAGAATGAATGCAGATAAAACTCATTTAATTAACTTAAGCCATAAATAGAATAAGAGTTTAGGTTTTAGCGTTGCGAGCCAGATATCATCAGCATTTGTGTCGATCGGTCTCGTGCTGTCCTTCCTTCAGGAAAGGTTAGAGAGCAACCTCTCTCCCTCCTCGCTCAGGTGTATGTCGCTGCACATCACACACTTGTGGCAGGTAAGTCTGTCATACAGCACGACCTGGTCATCAGGTTCCTGAGGGGCGTGAGGAGGGTGAATCCTCCCTGACCATGCTCCGTACCCTCCTGGGACATTAATGTGGTCCTTCTGGGCCTGGGAAGGGCCCCGTTTGAGCCCCTAGGAGAAACTGCTCTACCTCATCTCACGGTGAAGACGGATCTCCTAGTGGCGCTCGCTTCCATCAAGAGGGTAGGGGATCTGCATGCACTCTCTGTGTCTAACGAGTGCCTAGAGTTCGGGCTGGGTGACTCCCACGTGGTGCTGACACCCCGGCCTGGCTACATGCCCAAGGTTCCCACCACTCCCTTCAGGGACCAGGTGGTGAACTTGCAGGTGCTCCCCCCTGGGGAGGAAGACCCAACCCCTACCGTGTTGTGTCCAGTATGCGCCCTGCGCCTTTGTCTGTTTTAGAGGACAGCAGAAGGGGAGAGCTGTCTCCAAACAGAGATTGGCGCACTGGATTGTGGACGCCATCGCTTTGGCGTACTGATCCCAAGATCTCCCATGCCCACTGGCAGTTAGAGCTCACTCCACCTGGGGTGTAGCCTCCTTGTGGGCACTGGCTCAGGGCGCCTCTCTGGCAGACATCTGCAGAGCTGCGGGTTGGGCTACGCCCAAAGCATTCGCGAGATTCTACAACCCCCCGGTGTCTGCCCGCGTCTTGCACAACCGACGGATGGTTGTGCGTACGCCTGCGAAGCGCCTTCTCCCCTTCATCAGGGGAGTCAGTGCACTATTCCAGCTTTCCTACTTTCTCCACTGGGTGAACTATAAGCATTCCATCCATCACTAAGCACTTTTGAGTTTACGAGCCAGGAGGAGCGTAGTCCAAGCCCAGTATAGGTAAGTTTCCCTCACGAGGTGAACCCCTATACCTGAGCTAGTGCTCCACAAGTCGTGACTCCCCCTCCTTGGGTTGTCCCGTTTGACGTTTCCTCACTCTTGGTTCCCCTGTTGGTGAACCTGTGACCTCCCCTCGGTGGACTCCACCGCTTCTGTGCACCCCTGGTTGGGGCCCCGCACTACTACTCCCATGAGATCTCCCCACTGGTGAGACCATGTAGGTTTTCCATGTATTATCTCCCTACGGCAGATGTGGTCTCCGTAGCGTTCCCCCTCAGGCGAGGGGGTAGCGCTTCCCAGTGTTCCTTATGGTCCTGGGCGACTATCTCGCCTCTAGTGTAGCAAAGGCCACCGCCTGTACGGCCGTTAGTAAGACCCTCTTGTCGTGACTCACACAACTGATGCCTTACTACACCACTGGACATTCCCTCCATCAGGAAACTGAGGTTACATACGTAACCAAGACGTGTCACTTACCATGTGCAGTTCATGTCCAGCATCGTTTAGCACTGGGACCACGCCATCTACCAGTTTCAAACCATCTCCAAATTCAGCGTTATATCCACCGTTTATATAACATCCATCACTGAAATTCCGTGAACAAACAAACTCACATAAACTTCACTTTCGCAAGAGTAATGAGCTGCATTGCAGCACAAACAATCTTGACACAGTGCAGACCATCTTGATGGCAAGCGGGTCTCGTTCGTCGGTTGGCACGTGGGCAGGCTCTCTCTTTCGCCTTGCTGTGATTTTCCGGGAGAATTGCCCAATAAAAGAAATAGGATCCCTGTTCTGAAAAAGGGATCCAGACTTTTAAGAAAACTTTCCGAAACAAGTTGGAGTGCTGAGGGAGTTATTCAAGCACAGAAATACTACGTCATACGTCCAACTCGATTTTTAACAAGTTGACCATGTTAAGCATGAGAAACCATCACGTTCAACAGTGTGAAGAAGTCAGAATACATGACATAGCATGTTAACTCCACTTTAAGTAACTCAACTCAACTTTATTTATATAGCGCTTTTACAATTTTCATTGTTACAAAGCAGCTGCACATGAGACACATTGACTACAAGCAAAACAATCAAAGTTGTACGTGCAAAAACAAGAAAAGGTTGAAACACAGAAGACAGACACACCCACACACAAAACACTCCACACACACAACACGCACATGCACCAACACACACAGACACAGAGACACACACACACATGGATGCGCACGCACACACACACAACACACACACACACGTACGTACACAGACAAGTACGCACACACACACACGCTCAGTGAGAGCACACATTTAGGATAAAGGAGAGAGAAGCACAGGTCAAATATAACAGATAATAAATTCCTATATGCAATATTAATTAAGTAAAACTTTAAAATTCTAAAGCAGCCCCCCCGGTCAGGCAGATAGTGCAAAAACAGTATGCAAACGGTGGCGAGGAACCCAAAACTCTAATCGAGAAAAAAACCCTCAGGAGAACCCAGGCCCAACCAGGGGATTCCAGTTCCCCTCTGGCAAAAGCTGCTGCCTCTGCACAAGCTACCACCTGCACTTGATTTTGAAAGTAAGGTGAGGACACATCTAGGCTTTCTTGATTTTTGAGCCTCAGAACATGGAAATTACACTGCGTGCGTTGAATGTAATCGTCCACAAATTGCTGCACGCCTCTTTATTTTCAGATAATAAATTGTTGTTTCCAGTCGAGTGACTGCAGAGTCAACCCCCTTGAAGTTCTCACTTTTTTCAGAGGTGAACGCATCTACCTATTTGATGAATTTATTGAGCCGTTACTAGAAGAAAATTTAAGATACTTGTCACATTATGGAACAGATTAATGGCTCTTATGTGAAGTTTACAGGACTGTAATGTGTAAGCAGCGCCCTGATAAAGGCTGGTGTCAATGAGAGCGTTTATTCTGAGTATATTTGTTGTCTGTCAGAGATAAGCGAAGATTCTCAGAGACTGACAGCTCTAAATAGACATTTCCCCCAGCGTTCCCGGCCACTTACTGTCATTTGTGTCAATAAGGACTAAACTCGCCAAGAATATTAACGCTGTGTTCGGATCGCTCTTTCTTCCTGTAGTCTTGCAGAGTTGGATGTGTTTATTATTTAAAGGGATAGAAAGTCATCTAAGCATTATGGTTTCAGAGTAATTTTGACTCAGTATAGGGTTAAAGTGAGAACTGAAAATTCTGTCTTCATTTACTCACCTCTTGTCATTTTAAACATGTATGACATTCTTTTTTCTGCAGAACATAAAAGAAGATA
The DNA here is from genome assembly GCF_024868665.1 of Triplophysa rosa. NCBI lineage: Eukaryota > Metazoa > Chordata > Actinopteri > Cypriniformes > Nemacheilidae > Triplophysa > Triplophysa rosa. The sequence goes on from NW_026634127.1 coordinate 194,998, forward strand.
TTTAGAAGAATTGCACACATTCACTTGCATTGGTTTTGTGTGCATACCATAGAACTGAATAGGTAGGTTACCAACTTTCTTCAAAATGTCTTCCTTTGTGTTCTGCTGAAGAAAGAAAGTCGCACAGGTTTGACATGACAAGAGTGTGAATAAATGATTACAGAATTTTCATTTTTGGGTGAACTTTCAATTCAATTTCATAAACTTTTAGTCAAATTCATTTTGAATTGTTACACCATTGTTGTCTGTGGTAAAACAGGAAAATATGCTAACACTATTTCTCCACCTTTCTTAATTATTGTTGCAGAAACTTTACTGCAGTGCCCTTAAAAGTGTGTTATATTCTGCAGCTGAGGAGATATGATGTGTTTGTTGCTCAGCGAGGGATTTGTTGTGGAAACCCTGGTGAGAAGGTCTGTTTGTTTGAAGCGTAATGTTCTAGCTGAAGGACAGCTGATTTATTGTGTGCTTTTCCAAACCATTTCATCTCAACTCACTGTGGCCAGATCATACTTCCGCAAAGTTTTCTTAGTATTCATTCTGACCCATTTCAAAATGAATAGAACGTTGTAAACTAAGGTCTAGTCAATTATATTTTGGGGGTTGTAATCATCTGTATGGATAATGCTCATTTTACCATCCACTGTGTGACCATATACGCTCACCTAAAGGATTATTAGGAACACCTGTTCAATTTCTCATTAATGCAATTATCTAATCAACCAATCACATGGCAGTTGCTTCAATGCATTTAGGGGTGTGGTCCTGGTCAAGACAATCTCCTGAACTCCAAACTGAATGTCAGAATGGGAAAGAAAGGTGATTTAAGCAATTTTGAGCGTGGCATGGTTGTTGGTGCCAGACGGGCCGGTCTGAGTATTTCACAATCTGCTCAGTTACTGGGATTTTCACGCACAACCATTTCTAGGGTTTACAAAGAATGGTGTGAAAAGGGAAAAACATCCAGTATGCGGCAGTCCTGTGGGCGAAAATGCCTTGTTGATGCTAGAGGTCAGAGGAGAATGGGCCGACTGATTCAAGCTGATAGAAGAGCAACTTTGACTGAAATAACCACTCGTTACAACCGAGGTATGCAGCAAAGCATTTGTGAAGCCACAACACGCACAACCTTGAGGCAGATGGGCTACAACAGCAGAAGACCCACCGGGTACCACTCATCTCCACTACAAATAGGAAAAAGAGGCTACAATTTGCACGAGCTCACCAAAATTGGACAGTTGAAGACTGGAAAAATGTTGCCTGGTCTGATGAGTCTCGATTTCTGTTGAGACATTCAAATGGTAGAGTCAGAATTTGGCGTAAACAGAATGAGAACATGGATCCATCATGCCTTGTTACCACTGTGCAGCCGGTGGTGGTGGTGTAATGGTGTGGGGGATGTTTTCTTGGCACACTTTAGGCCCCTTAGTGCCAATTGGGCATCGTTTAAATGCCACGGCCTACCTGAGCATTGTTTCTGACCATGTCCATCCCTTTATGACCACCATGTACCCATCCTCTAATGGCTACTTCCAGCAGGATAATGCACCATGTCACAAAGCTCGAATCATTTCAAATTGGTTTCTTGAACATGACAATGAGTTCACTGTACTAGAATGGCCCCCACAGTCACCAGATCTCAACCCGATAGAACATCTTTGGGATGTGGTGGAACGGGAGCTTCGTGCCCTGGATGTGCATCCCACAAATCTCCATCAACTGCAAGATGCTATCCTATCAATATGGGCCAACATTTCTAAAGAATGCTTTCAGCACCTTGTTGAATCAATGCCACGTAGAATTAAGGCAGTTCTGAAGGCGAAAGGGGGTCAAACACCGTATTAGTATGGTGTTCCTAATAATCCTTTAGGTGAGTGTATTAGGACACACAGAATGAATATATTGTCTGTCTTTTGATTTAGTCACTTTTACGAACCCTCCAGCGGCTTTTGTTTAGAAGAAGCGCATAGCGACAAATCTAGACTTCTTGGATAAACCTAAGCTTTCATTCACTGGGAAGATGTCGCCAGTGCTGTCCCACGAGCGCGAGGGGTCTCTTTCCCGGCAGGAAGAAGCAGCAGCGTACGACAGGTAACTCGTGAATAAAATGAGTACAAAACAGCGTTTCCAACAACCCGGCACTGTTATCGACTGTTTGGATATATAAATATGAACAAAGTTCGTCGGTAAATATGCACATGGTTACCATGAGGCTGTGTGAAAGAACATATAGTCGAAATCACCGCTTTTTATTGTGAGTTGTTAGATGATGTCGCGTCATGAACTGACAACAGAAACTGAAAATATGTCAATGAGAACGATTTTATTGTTGTAAATATAATGAGTTGATATACCCTCGCGGCTGTCTTAAATCTTAAAAGATTGGAGTTTTTTACATTTATTTGGTGGTGTTTCCTTGCCAATTGTGAATTATTTTATATTGATATAATGTTGATCAGTAACTGCCTTGTACTTTACCAATATTTAGCCTTCATTATTAGATAATCCACAGTGCTTTTACATACATTGCAAAATGTTTAAAAAATATGATGATGTGATAATATATATGCTGAAGAAGTATACTTATAACACTTGTTAATGTCGTTTACTGTAACACATTACACGCTTACATAATAACGTGAGTCGCAAGGTGCTTGTTACACAAATAAAGTTTAACAAATGGACAAATTATTCTTGTAGTATAATCATTGACAAAGACTGCCCGTTTAGTCTTTGAAAAAATGAAGATGGAAATATTTTAGAATTGCATTTAAGAATATTTTTAAGAACTTTCTGTAATTTATCTGAAGAAAGCTGTTATATTTTCTCTCAAGAACAGTTTTGTGAATCCGGCATGTTTGTGTTGAATTATGGAAGAATCTGATAGAACTGAATTAAAAGCTTGAGGTGTGGTAGTGTGTGCTCGAATATGCCAGTGAGTTACAGTATGCAGGGAAAGGTCTTAATATTGTTGTTGCTGGTCCAGGAAGGCCTTGTTGCAATCATGTGGTGTAAATCCTGTATGATGGAGGATGTGTACAGGTGTTGATATCGTCCTTCAGGTTGTGATCATAGTTTGTAACTTGTCAGTGTAATCCTGTAATCCTGAAACATAAAGGTGTTTCATACACATAGTACCCTAGGCTAATTTAAAACTTTATTGTGCGCATGTGTGTGTATGGGGGGGTCCATAAGACACTTGTGCCCAGGGGCCTCTGAGTTCTTAATCCGAGCCTGACTTTCTTGCTTCCACAGAACACAGAAGATATTGTGAAGAAAGTTGTTAGCCGAACAACGCCGGTACCTGTTTGCTTCTATTGTATGGACACAAAACCAATGCAAGTGAATGGGAGTCGCTTAGCAACATTCTTCAAAATATCTTCCTTTGTGCTCTGCGGATGAAAGAAAGTCATACAGGTTTGAAATGACAAGAAGGTAAATAAATGATGATTTTTGGATGAACTATCCCTTTAAGTCAGTGCAATTGCATGCATTAGTATGTAAATATCAGCAGATGGCGCCAAACTCCACCTTTTTTGATTGGCTCATTTTAATGCTGATACAGTGTGACAGAGAACTCTTGTGTAAAAAATGTAAGCTACAAGAGCAAAAATTTCGTGAAATTCATATTTTTTTAACGGGAAATAACAAGAGTATTTGATTGAACGTTGCATTAGCACACAAGCGTTATGCAGCAGTAGTAGGCTAAACGGCTTTGAAATGTATGAAATTAATCTCCTCAAAGTGCATTTTAAGATAGTTTGGCTGAAGTTATTGCTCAAGTTTAATACTTTGTGTTGAGCATATAAAACAGTCCTTAACCAGAACGTCTGAGGAATATTAGAACAGTCCTGCATTCAGTTACTGCAATAAGAAAATGTTTTCCTGTTGAGTGCCATAATGCAGGCATGTTAGGACTTTGAGTACTCTAAAAAAAAAACATAAAATTGGCCAACAGATGCCTACACTGATAAAGTCAGGATTTAATCAAATTCAGCTTCGATATACTGATGCCTACGTTTATCTGTGCATAAAAAAAAGACATTGATAAAATGTGGAGCATAGGTTAAACGCACAGGACAAAAGTGTCTACCACAATATTTTCTAAATGTTCACTGAAAAATTGTAAACACATACTTAGAAACAAATGTATAGTGTATACTGTATAGTATAATGCAATGTAAGTCGCTTTGGATAAAAGGTTCTGCCAAATGCATAAATGTAAATCTAAATGTAAACACACACACAACAGGTATTTTGTCATGTTTTTGTGGCAGGTTGAATTTTATCGAGAGACATAGACTGATTTATTTCAAGGTACATGATAATCTAAACTGAGAAACATCTACATACTACATTGTTATAATATTGTGGTTCTAACGTCTTTATTTTGGGACCAAAACAACAAACATTTTATTGGCTGTTCTTTGTCAGGTGTGGCAAACTGTTCATTTTGAGCCCTGGTCACAAACCAAGTCTTCTCTTTTCTGTGTTTGTGTCCAGACCTTGACAGGGACACGCAGCTCACCTCAAAGTCATTTCCACGCCCTTCGTGCCTCCTCAGCATCACGCAATCCCATCAGAGAAGACGGGGGAAGCTTACAAAAAGACCAGCGAAAAAAAGAAGGGATGAAGAAAAAGTCCTCCCTCATGTCTCCGTGGTCTCATCGATCCGCCGAACTTCAGAGAGGAGATGATCTGCAGCTTGTGCCTTTCTGGATGGCCAAAGCAGAGGAGGGACTCAGATCAAAGAGCTACTCCTGTCTTTCTATCCCTCTATCTCGGGCTGTGAGATGAGGAGAGAGAGAGAGAGAGAGAGAGAGAGAGAGAGCGAGGAAGATAGGAGGAAGATCAGTGCATGAAAGGAGGAAAGATCTTGGTGGATTTAGTAGATCTGAGCCGATGGCACCCCGCTGCGTTCACCTTGCATATACGCGGGCACAAGAGCACACACTCACTCTGAATTTGACCGCAGTGAGGGCGTCAGTAGAGATGAAAGTGTAGAGCTGAGCATGTTGTTGATGCACATTAATATTAAACAAACAACGAAACAAACAAACACAGTGTTAACAAATAGCAAATTCAGTTCCCAATAATGTCAGTTACATCTGAATAAGTGTATTTTTTGCTACATTTTGTCCACTGAAATGTGTTGGTTTTTCTCACTCAAACGATAATATCAAATGAAAACGGTCCCAAACAAAGCCTTCTCAATAAACACAGTCCAGCTCTTCAGAGCAGAAATGAGAGCAAATTCTGTTTCTGCTGCATTATACGATTAATTGAATACATTAGCCGTGCGCACCTGTGACCTGACTGCATGAAGAACTGCAGGGACTGGAGGGGAATGTCAAATGAGAGCAAGATGTGGAGAGATGAAAGAGGAAATGCTTTCTGTGGCAATGTGCTTTTACACGACTCCCAAATAACACACCCCTTTAAAAAAATGTGTTGTATGTTTCTATTAGGGAGCTGTTGGTCTGGTTCAATCCTATGTAGGTTAAGTTAGGCCAGGCCAGTGGATTTCACATTGACTTTGTTTTGTCTAAATGTGGTTGTATATATAAACACTATAGACGGTTTCATCAGACGCACGGATGCAAAAAAATGGGCGCCTCAGGAATGCAATGCAGACCGGTCTGTTTGCGTTCGGGTTCCGAGGGTCTTCCCCTCCTTCCGGGGAAGGAGGGCTGACTAGTGTGATATGACTACAGCTGATGGCACAGCATCTCCTTTGGCATAGGAGCTAGCAAAGTCATGACGTATAACTGTGTAGTAGTGACATCCCGTTCCCTTTGTTGCTTCTGTTATTACATGCAATACACACACAAGACTCCTTTTCTTTGTTCATCGAATCAGCAGGACGTATCAGATCCGGTCCTAAAGGTCAGCAGGTGGAGAGAATCAATCTACTCTTGGCCTTTTTAACAGAGGAACGGGTCACACGGGCGGTGGAGAAGAGCATCCACCTGCAGCACACACACACACAGATTATCAGGTCAAGGTCATTGCTTTTTGTTCCAATCTGTTGCACTCTCTGACCTTTCATGTTTTCGTCTGCAGTCTGCACAGTATCTCTCTGTGATCAGGATTCGTCTGTCCTTCTGAGTTGTATTTCATCTTCAGACCTTGTAAAAGCTTTTAAAAGTCAGGATAGAAATTCACTCTGTTTGGGCAGCCTTTGTGAGGTTACCGAGAAGAAGGGTCACCTTTGACAGGACAAAGAAGTGTGTCTGATTTGGACCCCAAGCACATGTGGTGAACAGTTGGATCTTATCTCTTAAGTATTTTTAGGAATTTTGAATTGGATGGAACGATACGATTTTTATGCATATTTCCCCCCAATTCTTTTGAGTGTGTATATCGGCACTTTGGGCAGAAACTCGTATGTCAAAAACATTTTTATTGTATTTTATTAAAATATTAGATTTAACATTTTGCATATTCAAACAATAACTTCTTCATTTACCATTGCATTGCAAACAAGCAGGGACGGTGCAAAATAGGTCACTTTCACTTTATTCACAATAGAGACGGGTTGGAGGTATGATGTTTTACCGACAGGAGCCAATGGATAACGTTTAGGCACAAGCTCTTTTTAACAGTTTTCATTGGTATGTGTGCAAAACCTACAGACAGACATAACAAGTGACCAATAGTAATGATTAAACGATTCAAAATGACAAAATATGGACAAACAAGGTTTCCACATGACATTGGGATGTTTTAATATTTTCAAATTATTAATATGTTCAACGGTTTTTGTAAAGTTTGTTGTACTGCACTAATACTAAAACATTGAATAACAGTATTACACTTAGTGCAATAAAAATGTATTAGATGATATCGTGGCTATCCTTCTATAGCCTCGTATAGTATGTCAAAATTTCAGGACATGGAAAAACACTTTACTTTGTTGCCAAATTTGACAAGCACTTTTTAATACTTTTTATTGGTTAGATATTTGCAAAACCCAGTGACAAACATAAAGGGTGACTAATAATAAAATAAAATAAAAATGACAAAATCTGGAGATATTTTAATGTTTTAGATTTACACAAGCAGGCAAGTATGGATGTTCAGACGGGCAACTGCCTCACAAAGGATGGGCAGGTAAGGTGGATTTTTGCTTTTACATGTGCAGAGTACTGCAGAATGTTAGGTAAAATCAATAAACACAAGCTACAACCATTTAATTGCCTTTTGTTAACATAGAGTAGGAGTAGGAGTCCCTCACAGGAGCGAGGGAGCCTCTCTTAGGGCTGAAAACATGTGTATGTGCATTCTACATGCAAGACACGTTTTGTTCTTGTAAATTCAACCTGAATGCGGTGCACATTTCTTTTCTACTTTTTGAAGCCTTAAACATGCATGAATGTAAATGGAAACTCTTTGGGGAGGTTTCCTTGGACAGGGATTAGGCCTAGTCCAAGACAAAGTTAAATATTAGAGGAATCTTGATTGAAAACAACTTGCACTGAGATATCTTAAAATATATCAGTGTGATTGTTTTGTCTCCAGATGCACAACAGTAATGCTTTTTGTAAAGGATGTTTTAAAAAATGACTTGAATATCCTAATTTAACTAAGGCCTAGTCCTGGTTTAAAATATCCCTGCCGGTTAAAACGGCCCTGTAATTACACAGTTGCACAAGGCTGGTTTTATGATCTGTGTTGAACAATTGGTAGAACATTGTGTTAGCAGAGCAAATGTTTGATTTACCCTGAGACCACATTGATAAATGTAGAGCTTAAATGCATTGAAGTCATTATAAAAGCCACTTCTAAATGCATAAATATAATTGCATGAATGTAAATGAAAGCTCAAAAGTGTCTCAAACTGTTTTCACATTTGCTCAGTCATCAAATTTTATAACAAAAATTTGATTTTAATTCAATTACTTCAATAACTACAGCAACTTCTCTGGGATATTCAGTTTACATACATTTTGTACAGTTACTGAACACATTGTGTATTTTATAATGTATGCTATTTAAAGAAATGTTAGTGGGAAGTTAGTATGATAAGTTCATACTTATCTGAGTAGTTCAATAAAATCTAAACAATGGAAGAGCAACCCCTGAGCTATACGATTTTTCTTCTGGGCCTAGAAAACATTGGCAAGAGACTCATTTTTGCGTCAAGCACGTTTCTGGCTTTACTCGCACCTACAGTATATCCGTCAGTAAACAACAACAAACAAACACTATTTCAGCCAAAAAGAGTGAGACGAACCCGAATACATGGCACAAGAGGCAGTGGAAAAACAGAGAAACGGCCAAGGCTCGTTTAAATTATTTGTGTCTCTTAGTGAGTGTGGGTGGGTGATATCTTGGTCTAAATGAGGATGTTTGTGTGTGCGTGTGTTATATCTTATGGTGATGCAGTGCTCATGCGGTGTGTGTGTGTGTGTGCTTGTGTAAATGAGTAAGCTTGCATGCAGGGCAGAGGGGAAACATAGCTTTGAAGTGTAAATTACTGGCACAGGAAAGTGTGTGTTTGTGTTGTTGGGACACATTTCATTATGCGCCAGTCGCTATGTTTAGCATTTCGGCAGATCAGGTAAAATCACAAAAAGCGGCTCTTGTTTGGTCTCACAGACCATCCTTGTGAAACAGCATAATATACAGACAACAGAAAGAAATGTAAGGAAAAAATAGGCTTCTCATGAATCTTTGCAAGCACCTGTGTGTGTAAATTACAAGGACTATGTTGATTTTACATTATGCTTTTGACATTGATGTGTGCAAAGCAAACGTAGAAATCATGGAAACCTGTGGTTATGACTTCTGCGGGTTACTAGACATTGAAAATGTGTCATGTCAACAACTCATATATGTGTATAAATATAAAAATATTTTTGCTCACTTTCTTTTTTGCCTAAGGCACCAAGTGAGCCAGGACTGCCCATTGATGCCCACTCAAAAATGTTGCTGTTATTTCCTTCCATACCACCGGCAAAGCAAGAGATATCACGCTCTGATGGCCTGGCAGGATATACACACAGACGTTCAACGTTGCACATCAGAGCTTTAACGCAGTGATCAGACCTGTTCTGTCCGGCTGCCGTATGGCATTTCAGAAGTGAAGGCATTTAAACACAAGATCAGTGGAATCAATACTTTCCTGTCTCTCTTTTGCCTCCTGATATCAGGAGGACCTGACAGAGCTGCCGCCCGTCACACCTGCAGAGAAACCCTCTACTGTAATTGCAGATGAGTGTAGGCACACGCACACACACTGGCAGAAAAGCTGCGCTTAAGGACATTTATCAGCAGTTTGCCAGCAAAAGACTGGCTGAACTTTAAGGCTCTTTTTGAAATGCTATAGACTATCTTTCTCTACACTTTCCTCTGTTGTCCTAGTGTCTCTCTCCCTCTTTGGCACCCCTGCGGTTTCTCTCCACTGTGCTGGGAACGTCGTGCCTCGACCTCTGACCCCCAGACTTCCCTTGGAGTACGTGGCAGACGGCGATAACGCTCCGTTCTGCTGTCTCGTGCAGGTACAGGCCACCTGAGAATGTCAAGCGTCAAATATCAGAAGTGTATCTGTAAATGGCACATATATCCTGACGGCTCGCTCTGATTCTCCGTGGAACTGTGAATAGAAAAGAAACAAGGTATGAAAGTTGTTTCGATCACTTTCATTGTGATTTTCGATCAATGCTCTTGTAATAAAAGCACTAAAATGAAAAGTCTTTCTTCATTTACGCACCCTTGTGTCATTTCAAACCTGTATGACTTTGATTCTTCTGCATAACACAAAATAAGATATTTTCAAGAACGTTGGTAACCAAACATTGGCATTTCTCAAAATGTCTTCTTTTGTGTTCCACAGTGTTCCACACAAGTGTCAGATTTTGAATGGCATCAGGGTGAATAAAAGATAAGAGAATATTTATTTTTGAGTGAACTATGCTATGAATGTTGTTTTATAGTTTATTCAAAATTGAGAATTGTGAAATTCAGATTGCTTTGTTTTTCTCTCTCTTTCTAAATGGAATTTGTGAAAGTTTGTATACTGATTTTCATAAATAGTTGATTTGTTTTAAGAGCTCAGATGACACATTTTTGGGTAAAGCATTGCTCATGGTGACTCCAGCACTGAAGTGACTCATCAGACATGACAGATGTTAAAGGGAAAAAGGGATCAGACATGCATTAGCATGAAACACTCACATTGCTCTTTCTCTAGGTCACATTCTCTTTCATGCACATGTAGAACTGACGCCCGCCACCCTTTCTACAATTTAAATGCACCGATTTAACAAAAAGAGTAACATCAATTTTAACTAACATATTTTGTTTATAAAGACTATTTAAATATTTAACAGTTTGGCCACAGAGTCATAGTAAGGTAAAAAAGTTGAATATATGGCTTATTATTACTAAACCAAAGAAGATGCTGCATCTCCCATTGTGCTGCCGCCAGTCGAGATGGTATGACATACCATATGTTGCATGTTGCCTATTTTGTTGTACGATTTTGATTAAGATTTTTCAATTAGTAGAATTCAAAGGTTCAGATTTTGTTATTTATATATACAGTATATACAGTATATGCATTTGCATTATATTGTCACGATTCTGTTCTGTTTCCCTGTTATTTTGGACTTTTACTTTATTTCCTGTTGTGTGCCATGTTTGTAGTCCTTTGTAGTTTTTCTTGTTAATTAGTTTCCCCAGGTGTTTCTTGTTTCCTTGTTATCACAGTGTATTTAAGCCCTAGTGTTTCCTTTGTTTGGTGTAGGTATTTGTTTCATGCTCTTGTATAATGCTTTGTTTTTCTGCTGCCTTCGTTCTGTGGATTACCTTGGTTTGTTTTATCTTATATTATTTTCAATAAATCTACACTGCACTTGGATCTACTCTCTGCCTGGTTCCTCTGACGTCATATATATATACTGAAAAATAATGCACACCCGTCGAACGTTCGTCAGCCAATCAGAATGAAGCATTCAACAGCCCCGTGGTATAAATATATATATATATACTTGTGTATATATATACTTGTATATATATGCATTAGTGGATGACAGAGACATACACATTTAAGTTAAGTTTTGAAATATTGAAGTTCATTTTTGTAAAACAGCAATTACCTTGACAGAAAATGAACATAATTTTTTGTTTTAATGTAATGTAATGTGACTGGTTATACCCAACCTGATCTCACAGGAATTTGCAACAATTTTAAAAGGTGGATTGTTCGTATGAATTCGTACTTTGTGAATCGTACAAAAACGTATGATTACAACCAAAAAAAGCAACACTGAAGCCCCACACCTAACCCTAACGTCACTGGAACAAAAGCAAATCTTACTAAAATATACGGTTACATTTTATTTTACAGTGCCCGTGTTACAGTGTAATTATATATTTAAGTACTGAGTAATGAAAATTAACTACATTTACTTACTATAGGGTTAGGATTAGGGTTTGGTTCAGGGTTAGTTACATGTAATTATGCATAATTTATAGTAAATACTATAGTAAAAACATGTAACAAGGTCACCGTAAAATGAAGTGTTAAAAATATACAAATGTATGGAAGCCGTTTCCGTCAGGGTTGGGATTTTTTTTAGATTTTATAAATCATTATTATGACTTAGTATCTCAAAATAATGAGAAACTAAATTGAAATTTCGACTTAGTAAATCATAATAATGACTTAGTATCTCATAATAATGACTTAGTATCTCATAATAATGACTTAGTATCTCATAATAATTGACTTAGTATCTCATAAAAATGAGATACTGAGTCTAAATTTTGATTTACTAAATGATTATTTTGAGAAATTTTCTCATACTGACTTTCTCGTAATATTGGCTTAATCTGCACATGCACATGTCTGCTATGTGCTTTTGATCGTATGTCCTTATGTTTTATGTGCAGTCTGCTTGATCAGCATTGTGGTGATTTATGGATTTTAGACACATAGAGCAATATTTCAGACAGGGCCTTGCAAATCGTGAAATTCTTACTCTACTGGAGAATGCTCATGGTGTTAAAATTAGCCATGGAACTCTTGAGCGACTTTTGAGCAATTCTCACTAACTATTAACTACAACTTTTGTAACCGGTTACACTTTATATCAGTGGTGTAGCCACAGGTGTGCCAGGGTGTGCCGGTGCCACCCAAAGTGCTGGCACACCTAAAAATAAATCCAGATTTTTTGTCTTAAATTAACCCTTTGGCGCGTATACGATCACACTGGTGTGATTAGAACATTCGGCGCTTTGGCTGGCACTGAGCCAGAGACAGACTTACTCAATCCTGTCACATATCACAACTATGCAGTGCTTTCAATCACATAATGTTTATTTTAGGCTTCATACATTTAAATTCACCTGCTGTAAATGCGGCACAAACAACCATGACAGCGCCCGCTTATAACTGTTAGCTCAACTAAACGCGATCATTATAAAAGTGTTTAAACAACAAAACACATTCATATAGCCTACACATATTTGACAATCGGAATATCAGATATTTCATATCATAGTTAACAAGTTTGTGAATATTTTGAATAAAAAAAGAAAAATTACGTAAAAGCAATACACCAGTCATACAGCTGCTGTCGTTCTGCGGTGTGTCTATCACATGATAAGCAGTCCTGCGTCGCCATGGAAATATTAAAGTGATACGTTCTAACATTTGCCTTGAAAAAAAACTCACGCCAGGGAGTCATTTAGAAAATTTTAAACTTACGTGTGAACGGGTTTGAATAAAAAAATTATACTTGTGCTATTGTTGTTTACTTACAACGAGAGCTCACAGAAACACTGGACCCAGATAACATAATTGACGCATTCAAGGTCAGGCCACGCCGTCTCCCCCTTTGAGGCATTATTAACAGTATGTGTTACGGCGTTGTTGTTGTTGAATGTAATGAATAGTTATATTTGATAATTTATATAAATATAAAATGTATATAGTTTTATGGATATGTGGCGAGTTTAGTTTTACACATCAGCCCAGTGTATTCTGTAACGTTATATGCAGAGTTTGGTTTTTTGCACTTTAATTTGTTAATAAATGTGGCACACCCAGTTTTTCAAATTCACACCCAGAGTCTCTTTTCTGGCTACGCTACTGCTTTATATTAAGGTACACAAAGTCATAATTAACTACTTGCTTAACATGCATATTGGTTGTATATTAGTAGCCTATGTGTAAAGCACATATTAATGCTTTATTCTGCATTGCCTTACTCTATATCCCTTAATCCTATACCAATACCTAAACATACCTAAACTACCTCATAAGCAGTAATTAGGAGTTTATTGATGCAAAAGTTGTAGTTAATAGTTAGTGAGAATTGCTCCCTATTCTAAAGTGTGATGTAACTTTTATTGTGCTACTACAACATTATTAGGATGGCATGCAGGTGCTTTTAATTTTTTCACTAAAGCCTAATACTTGTTTAA